>NW_012101587.1:7417631-7432203 GCF_000951045.1 Mandrillus leucophaeus | reverse complement strand
AGGAAGGAAGGAAGGAAGGAAGGAAGGAAGGAAGGAAAGAAGGAAGGAAGGAAAGGAGGGAGGGAGGGAGAGAAGGAAGGAAGGAAGGAAGGAAGGAAGGAAAAGAAAGAAAGAAAGTTTATTATTTTGGTCACAGTTCTACAGGCTGCACAAGTAGCGTGGAATCAGCATTTGCTTCTGCTGAGGGCTTCAGGCTGCTTCCACTGATGGTGGAGGGTGAAGAGAAGCTGACGTGTACAGAGATTACATGGTGAGACAGAAAGCAGGGAAGATGGGGTGCCAGGGAGGAGGTGCCAGGCTCTTTTTAACAACCAGCTCTGGTGAGAATGACTAGAGTGAGCACTCAGTCACCACAATGAGGCTGGCACCCACCATTCATGGGGAATCTGTTCCACGACCCAAACACCATCCATTAGGTCCCACTGCCAACATCCGGAATCAAATTTCAACGCGAGGTTTACAGAGTCAAATATTTGAACTATAGCAAGTGTTATCCATGATAAAATTGTTTTAATGTTTATGTATGTTAGAAATTTTTTGCAATAAGATAATGGAAAAAATAGGAATTGCAAGCATCATATTCAGAATAATGGTATTTGCTATTATGATTTTATTCCTACTGCTCAAATTGTATTGTGGAAGAAGTATTGACACATCATGGAAAATGTATAGAAAAATACTATGAAGTTATACTTTTATATTTGGCTTAATTTCTATTAATATATTCAAATTAAACTTGCTTACAATTTATTTTTTGTTGCCCGTGAATCTGTTTTTCATGGGTTATTGATGAGTTCCAGAAAGATTCTGTTAATTAAAGTATTTTAAAGAATTTTTTTCCTAGATAAATAATAGTCACATATATCAGCTTTGCCTCTATATTAACTTCTAATCTCATTTTTTGTTTTACTATGACATTTTTGCTCATACTTTTCATGTGAACTAAATAATACATTCTACAATGATCTTTAGTAAAGGAATTTATTTAAATATGGCTTACTAAAATATTTACGTAACTCAGTAATCAAAGTAGGGACTTACACATTTCTGGCAATACGGTTGACATATGCTTAAAACAAAAAAATTTTCTTAAATTTGGGATAAATTATTTTCTCTTTTCCCTTTTTTCTCTTGAAAGGTAGGTACTCAAATTTTTCTGATTAGAAGCCCTAGGATGTAAAACTCCAATTTTTTCCAAATTGAGATATAGTGTGATTATTAAAAAAAAATACGTCTTAAAGCAACACATTTTAAGGTTTTCACTCTTCTGCAAACTTAAATTGGCACTACGTTTATTGTAATATTATTCATTAGTTTGCATTCATATACACATTAAAGCTCTTTCTTTCATATAATATTAGTATTTGATAGTTTATAGTAATTACTCCACGTTATGGACTGAGTAGTGTCCTCCAAAGTCCCATGTTGAAGCCCTAAACCCAATAACTCAGAATGTGATCGTATTTGGCGATAGGGTCTTCAAACAAGTGATTAATGTGAAATGAGGTCATATGGGTGGGCCATAATCCAAAGTGACTGGTGTCCCTATAGGGCGTGGAGATAAGGCCACAGACACACACAGAGGGAACACCAGGCGAGCACATGGAGAGAAGATGGCCCTCTACCAGCAAAGAAGAAAAGCCTCAGAAGAAACCAATCCTGAAGATACCTTGGTCTTGTACTTCTCGGCTCCAAGATAGTGGTTAAGTCTCTCTGTCTCTTGTACTTTGTCATGGCTCCTCTCTGGGAAACGAACAGAATGTTGGCTATCATTTCTCAAATTATCCCTCAGGTCCAAAAGTCCATAGAATGTTTTCAAGTTTTCTCAGTTTCGAATATATGTGATATATCTCATTTATTTTGGAAAGGATACAGTTTGTAATGACATCAATGGATGGTCATTTTAGATGTTCATGTAGAACTCCTAACACAGCGGGTTAAAAAGGAAACAAAGACACTTAATCTAGATTTATTTATTTTTATTCCTGATATGACATAACTCGTGAAAAATGTTAAAGATTGTTTAAGAAGACAGAACGGTAAGTGGTTACATTGTGTACACACCTACTTTCCTAATGGGTATTGTGTCCGGATGTTAAAATATCCAGTGACAACATCAGTCACAAATTGAAAAGTACTGCAAGTGAAGCAAGTTAGATGAAATAGAAGAAAATGTACTCTTGGAATAAATGTGTTAGATTACTCACTCTGATGCCATAGATACGTGTGAATAGCTGAATAAAGTTATTTTACATAAGAGTGGACATATGCTATATATCTAAATTAATATGCCATTTATGTAATATGTTAATTAAATATCTGTAACAAAGTGAATGAATCTTAAAATTAGACATTTACATATTTTGTTTACATCCTTAGAATTTAGATACCTAAGTTCATGAAAAACTTTCCCCGTGTTAAGGAATATATGCTTTATTCATTTAAAATAGGTTAGTAGGAGATGTGTGTGTGTGTGTGTGTGTGTGTGTGTGTGTGTGTGTGTTTGATGCATCTATTCTGCTTTTGTAATTAGAAAAATTTGCCTGGTTATTTTTCACAAATAAATTGAGGAAATGTTTCACCATAAGATTAAAAGAAGAGGGATGCGCCGACTGCTTGAAACAGTGTAACTTGTGTTCTCTTAAGTCCTTGGCTCCCTGTCATACCAATGAGTCTTCACAATGGCAAGAAGCGATTGTAGATATTCCCCTTGTGCTGAAGTCCAGACACTAAGTGACTCCCCATTCTTCCCTTGCCTGTTAATGCAGCACGTGCCAGTGGAGCACGGAGGTGGGAGGAAGAGTGCATGAGGATGTCATCATTTTTTCAATCCATCTGCTTTACTCTCCAAACTTTTCCCTTTCCATGTGGACACTGGAATCCTCTGGCTCAGGGGAGGGAAGCCATGGCCCTGCTGCTCCCCAGTGCCTCTTACTAACCAAGTGGGATAAGAGGTCACACAGTCTCTCTGTAGAGAGAGAGAAAGGATGAACAGTCACAGATGAAGCCAAGTGATCTGACCCTCTGAAGTGGGATTTACGTCCTAGGCGTCTTGGGCCAAAATGGGCCAATAAGAAATAGTAACCCTACTAGACAAAATTAGTAATCGAAGGCCACTGACAACTTCCCGTTTTTCTCTGGTGAGATTTTGGAGAGGGAGTAGCTGACTGCTGTTCATATCACACCAGCATCGTGCAGCAGCAGTGAAAGTCAAGAGGCATCACTGCCTGTACTAGAGAGAATCCAAGAGGTCCTGATGTCCTGAGAGGGGTACTGGAGTGGCTTGGGGCCTCCAGGGGGCAGATTAGACTCCATGGACCAACGCACAGAAAATGGTGGGACGTAACTGTGCTGCAGTTTGAGTAGAGGAGGGCATCGCTGTGACTACAATGGTAATTTAAAAATAAGACAAACCTCACCTTTGTTCTGACCAAGGTGACGAGGGACAAGATCAGGCATTATTTCGAGTGACAGTTGGACATAAAGAGTAAAACTGACTGAAAGATGATGCTGCAATTATCAGGATCAAGAACTACAGATCTGTGTGTCAGCCAAGCATCACATCACCATCTTTTGAGCTCCTTTTCAACAGCTGCACAACAGATTGCAGATGAGTGTGGGAGGGGTGTTAGCCAAGAACACTTCCAGACTGAAGACACCAAGGGCTGGGTTTCATCCCTGCTGAGACTTTCAGTGTCACTGCCTTGATAATTATGTCATTGATTAAGAGTAATAAATCTCGTGTTAAAATGAAAGATTAGAACTATTATTCTCACAACAAAACCCTATGAATAAAATTGGATTGAGGAATCAAATTCTTATATTCACTCCTAATTATTTAGAAGCCAGGCTACAAACAAAGGCAACATTATTTATAAACCTGCAACTGTGAACGTAGCAATATTATTTTATAGGCACAAACCCAATCGAGCTCAACTCACATCAATCAGACAGTTTATGAAAACAGCTCCTTGGTAGGGTTTGAAAGAAAAGCTGTTAAAGAGCCAAGTGCTATGTTTGCGAGTAGCACAGTGAGTACTATAGTCTGCCCTCCAAACTATAGTCTGCCCTCCAAACCTACCTTCAGTTTTTTAAACTTGTATCCAAACCACTATGAAACAGAAAACTCAATATTTAATGGTATAATACATACTAAAAGAATAAGAAAGCACCTAACATAGCTACAGAAATATAAAATATTTTTTTTTTACAATATCAATAAAGCTAACCACAGAAGTCAGAATAATGCCACAAGGCAAGATAAATAACACTTCAATAGGCAGGAATTCATGCATAAAGGACTAATGGAAAGGCCAAAATGTCAAATACCCAAACAGACACAAGTCAACCACAGAAGAGAGAAAGGGAGTGGAGGGGTGGGGAAGGGGAGAAGTGATGAAGGCAGTTGGGAAAACAAGTTAATGTCGCTCCGGTTAAAGCCATCTATATCAAGAAATTGTGGACATGTGCAGAAGTGCCAAGGGCTCCAAATTTCCATCATCCAAGTAACATATTTTTGTGGATATCTGCTGTATCCTATTAGAAATTATGAAGTTCTTTTATCAAGGGAAAAATATGAAGGGCTACAGTACACTTGTTTGTGCAAGTGTCAAGTGTGAGAGTTTATGTAAGGGGATATATAATCAGAGGCTTCATTGTGTTGTTTAATTTAGCTTTGGGTGTTACAAGCTAGCCTTCATTGGGCCTTTGGGGGAAGAAGAAAAAACATTGACATAATCTACTGTGGATGAGCCTAGATGTCTGTGCAGGGCTGGGGAGAGGGGTACACTGCCCTTGATCTCTCCAAGAAAACAGGACACACAGTTATTTTGACCTGTTCCCACATGAAAGCTGGCAGTGATATGAAAAATACTTTCCTCACACTCGGACTCAAATTCTTAGGCAAAATACCATCTTTCTTACGTTTTGAGCAGCCAGCTATACAATGGAACCTCACAAATAATAACTGAGAAAGAAATGAAAACAATGTGTGTTGTGCAGAGATAACAAAATACGCACAAGAGAAAGAAGAGGTAAATGCCTCATGACCGAAGAACATTCTTTGTAAACCACATATTTTTTTTTTTGTCTCATTCCAAAAACAGAAAAAGAAAAGTGCTGTTATTAAGGACTCAGTAGTGGGTGGTGGATAAATACCATCAAGAAGGATGTACTAATGATGGTGTCTTAAAATAAGTAAAGGCAATTTTTGTTGGCCAGAAGCCATACCCTATAATTTATTATGTTCAGTGCAAACAGTGTGATTCATTAGGAATCCTGAGAATGAGATGTGACGTCCGACATTATTCATGCAAGACATTGGAACTGAAGTTAATTATTTAAAAGAAAAACTGTGCAAGTAATGCCCTAATCATTTCCACTTGAGGCCACTAACAAAAGTCAAAGCAAAATTTCTGATACTTCGTGCATTTAAACAGGGGTAAGGGGACACTTCAAGAATTAACTACAGAAAATATTCTGTCAACTTAAGGGTTATTATAGCAAACATGAGTTTGGTCATCAATTGTTACATGCCTATTTGCAATATTAACTTGTAAAAATATTGATATACTTTCTCCATGTATTAGTCAATTATGTATTTTTTGGTATTATATTGAGTTTTCAGAGACTCCAGAACTCTCTCTCTCTATATATATATAATATATAATATATATAGTATATTATATCTATAAATGACTGTACTATTAGTAAATTAAAAATCACATGATTAAAATGAAACAATTTAAAAACATTATTTCAGTATAACTCAGGTGAATGTACACTTTCTATCTTATCCTATTTATAAGGTTCCCTAAGAACCAGAATAAGTTGTTTTTCTTTACATTCTCGTTTATAGAAGTCATCTCTTCTTTGCAGAGTCCTTTCTGGCAATAGTAATCCTGGAGCTTTTTATAGATTACATATTTCTGAAAAGCAAAGTCTTGTTTAAGTCTTGTTTAAATTTGTCCTCTTAAATATATATATATAATTATTATACATTTATATATAGTTTATTAGAACTGCTAAACTGTACTACTAATCTTATAGTACTAAAATCTAATTTTATAAAATTATCTGCTTATGTGAAATACAGAGGGTGAATAATGTCCACAGCGATGTTAAGAGCTTAACATAATATAATGTTAAGTTTTGAAAACATTGAATTCAGTCTGTCAACTTAGGGCAGGGTGGTAGTAGAGGCTAGAGAATTTCTGAGTTTTGTGAAGACAACGAATGTTAATTGTTCAGATTCCAAATAAGTTCCTGGGGCTAGCATATATTCATTCACTTATAAAATTTTCATAGGGGACTCAAGTTGTTCCAGGAATCATGACATAGTATCATGAATATAAACATGGGCACACACAATACCAAAACATTATTATATTTTTGTCTATATTCATTCATGCTACTTTTGCTGAATTATGTCCTCTAAAACTAAATGCTAAGAAATGGGCAAAATAGGCCTGGCGCAGTGACTCATGCCTGTAATCCTAGCACTTTGGGAGGCAGAAGTGGGTGGACTGCCTGAGCTCATGAGTTTGAGACCAGCCTGGGCAACACGGTGAATCGCTGTCTCTACTAAAACACAAAAAATTAGCCAGGGGTAGTTGGGGGTGCCTCTAGTCCTAGCTACTTGGGAGGTTGAGGTAGGAGAGTTGCTTGAACCGGAGAGGCGGAGGGTGCAGTGAGCCAAGATCGCGCCACGGCACTCCAACCTGGGTGAGAGAGAGAGACTCCATCTCAAAAAGCAAAACAAACAAACAAACAAAAAAAAAAAAATAGAAAGAAGAAATGGGCAAAGTAAGCTGGATAACATGGTTCCAAGAAATTAATCACTAACAGATTTAGTTTAACAGACAGGATTTGTTATGGTTTTAAAAATTTTTTAAGGGGTTGGGAAAAAAATCTCAATAATCTCTGATGCAAAAACAATATACCTCATTTTAAAAACATTTTCAACTATTGAGTGATAAAATCACAATGATTTTCCATTTCACCAATGTTTGGCAGTCTTTTTAAAGAAGCAATACCTTGAATGAGATGAAATAAGTACATAAATGAGGAAAAGTAAATCTTTATACAATTCTGTACTTATACATAGCTATATTAGTATACTATAATAATATTGAAAAAACTGAATCACTTTTCAGTAAGTATTTATATGGAGATCCTGAACTGGGGCATGCAATAAGAAAATCAACCTAAAAATTATCAGCCACCAAAAATATCTTGATTCTTCGCTAACTGCCTACTTAAAATATAACAGACTATTTACAAATACTTTAAAGAAAGTAATTACATGTTCTGGATAACATTTCTCCTGTTGTTACATTTTCTGTTCTTTTCTGGGAAGCTCTTAGCCCTATATAAAGAAATTAATTGCATCTTGTATTTTTTTAAATGATTAAGGGAATGTTTCAATGTGTACTTTCAGATTTCAGAGAAATGTTAAAAAAAATGAGAGTGGCCTTTAAGCTTCAAAATTCAAATAACCTGAAGTCCAATGATGGAAGCAAAAATCATTCACTCATTGTTGTATCACATAAATAGTTCATGGGCAAAAAATAGAGAGAACGGAGGAATAAGTAAAACTTTTTCACTTTGAGAACCGTGATTTGACTCTTGGTATCCCCAGAAAGAGCTGACAGTGGGTGAAAGTCAGTATAAGAAAGATAATCCAGGGTTTCCAAACATAGTAGCATTGTTAACACAAGAACCGGTTCTGACAGGTGTGAACACTGAAAACTCATTATAAATTAGTCAGACTGTTCACATCATCAATTAGTCCCCAGCTCATTGATATTCAGGCTTCCTGTTCTTCCTTGTCTGAATAGGCTGTGAGTATCTCCCTCTAATAACCACTCTGGGGTCCCTTTGTGCCATAATCAATAGTTTCATTTTATTAAATTACTTCATCTTTCCGTTATGCCACATGTCGTAGGTGAAATGGAGTATAGAACATTTTAATATCTCTGATAACAAGAACAGTAAAAATAAAGCTAATTTAGAAGTCAAAGAAGTTCGAGACACCCATTTACACATGCATGTAATACAAGCTTATTATTTCAATCCTGTATAAACGGTATTACATATATTAGCCTTAATTCATGTAAGATGAAAATACAATTTGATCTGTTCATACCAGTTTAGTACCATTGATTTAGCACCTTTGTGCAAAGCATCAGCTTTTCAATAAAAAGTAAAATACAGCTGCCTATACTTCTTTTTGTTTGTTTGTTTGAGACAGTCTTTCTCTGTCACCTAGTCTTTAGTGCAGTGGCGCTAGCATGGTTTACTGTAGCCTCAAATTCCTGGGCTAAAAGCAATCCTTCTGCCTCAGCCTCCCAAATTACTAAGATAACAGGCACTTGGCACTATGCACAGCTCCTTTGAAAAACTGTTTTTGTAGAAACAGGATCTTACTATGTTGACCACGCTGGTCTCGAACTCCTGGCCTCAAGGGATCCTCCCGCCTCAGACTCCCAGGGCACTAGATTACAGGCATCAGCCACCTCACTCGGCCAGCCTATGCTTTTATGAAATGTTTGTTTTAATTATAGTTTTATATGTTTATATTTATATACATTATCTTAAAATAAAAATATATAACATAAATGTAAATTTTATATTATATTTATATGTTATATCATGTTTATATTTATATACATTATTTTCTTTTAGATTGCCCTGCATTATAATTTACATACAATACAATTTTTGCATTTTTAATGTAGTTTGATAAATTCAGATAATTGTAGATAGTCATAAACTCATCACCAATCAACAGTTCTATGACACTAAAAAGGTACAGGGGGTTTCAGTTAATCTAAAATAAAAGCAAGGTTTAGATGTCAAAAAGAAAAAAAGTCTCCTAATTTCTCTTTGCAATACTTAATTCCCTCCTCTGACCTCTGGCCCTAGACCATCCCTGGTCTCTCAGCCAATATTGTATACAGTTTTTTTTTTTTTCTTTCAGAATTTCATGAAAATAGAATCATATAGCATAGAGTCCTTTGTTTTTGACTTCATTTACTTGTGTTTGCATATATTAATTTTTCCAACTCATTACTAATTAGTATTCTATATGATGGAAACATAGCAATCTGTTTATAATTCACCAGTTGATGGTCACTTAATTGTTTTCTGTTTTCTGTTTCTATTATGAAACATGGTTTTACGAACATTCGTATCGGAGTTTCTGTGTGGATGTGTGATTGTGTTTGTGTTTTGGTTTTTGGTTTTCTCTGGAGTACATACCTAAAAGTGGGATTGCTGGGCCACACGATGTGACTCTGGTTCTCTAAGAAAAAAAATGCCCACATGGTATTAAATGGGAAACATTAGTACTTGGGAGAATAACTGTGAGAAAATAGGGAGAGAAGCAAAAAAGAGAAGGCTGTGGGAGGTTTCTGACTGCAGTAAGTCTGCAGCAATGTGGAGGAGGTGGGTGAGATCTTGTGGAGTCCAATCCGGTGCAGTCAGAGAAGCCGTGGGGCGTCCCAAAGCCAAAGTCAGCGAATGGATGACTGACGCCCCAGGCTGCCGTTGAGGGTCTCTCTGGTAACATGGTCACACTCCATCACCATCTGGGGGCAGTGTATGAGGACCACAGGCTCCCTACGAAATTCATGGTGTAAATCCAAGTACAACAATTGGGACGCTTGGTCACCTCTGCTTCCTGTCATTGGAGATCCGGGGAGTGCTTTCTCCCACCCACCAGGTGTGTGAGAGGCTGCTGCTGTGTGCCTCATTCCCACTTGGGAGGGGAGACAGGTTTCAACCGCTTCACATCTCATGTTTTTTCTTTCTGACTCGCCCCATCTCATGGAACACTGAAGAACCTTCTGTGTGGATGATCAACCTTAGAGTCTCAAGGGTGGAACCATGGGAATTATGAAGAAACTGTTACGGTGGTCTCACTGGCAAATGGCATTAATCCAAAGTTGCAGTTCTCCATGTGTGCTCCTAGGGAGACACTCAGGGTCTCTGGGGTCCACTCAGGAGTCTGTGAGATCAGAACACTTTTCAGTTCCAAGCTTTTCACTTTCTAACTCTTATACGTAAAGGTACCATGGAATTTTCTAAATTCAACGTGACCTGATAGTTTAACTGATCTGATGGCTAATGCAATGTTTGCTCATCTATTCTGATGTTTTCTAGAATTTTCTAAATAGATGTAGGTTATCATATGTGTGTTTTAAGAGATTATCCATCCTATTTTTGAGCATTTCAACTGTGTTGTTTTCAGCTATCTTTGGTTACACCTGTAATAATCTTTGTGATGACATTATTATCCAATTAATCATTAGTTAGAAATCCCCAAAATTTATTTGCTGCCATACAAGAAATCAAGAATTACACTCTACTATTTTATTTAAACATTTTATAACCTTTCAAAATTTTTGAATTTTACCTAACACTTTATTTTAAAATTTAATACTTTTAAACTAAAGGAATGTATCTACTTTTAAATTTTAAAAATGGAAAACAGGAAACTGATTTATTCAATCCTAGCTCACTATCTATTTCTTAAGATGGTGAAAACACAAATGAACCTAACATATCAGAAAATTATCTCACCCACAGAATAGGAAATCTCCTCCAAAGCAACTGGGTAAAACTACAAATAAGAATTAAATAATGCAAAATGTCATAACTCCATTGACTTTATATATATTAACAACTTATCATTTTAGCAACAGGAAAAATAACACCATGGTGCTTGTTATGGCAGGATCATTTTGAAACCAATAATTTAGAATGGTAAAAATGGATTGAATAATTATCATAGATGTGATCAGCTCTTTAAAAGCCAAAGATTATCTGGTACATTTTTCCAATGCACAGATGAAAAGAACACTGATGCCTCTTGCTGGGAACACTGTCATATTCCATTGGTTGTGAAAGTACAGCTTGACGAGCATCAAAATCTTGTACAATTGACATTCCTGAATCCTTGTTGAAAGAAATGTCAGTAAAATAAATCAAGGCAGTGACATTTTCACTGATACAGCAACTCAAAAAATGATAGGTTCAGCTGGCAGCATGCAAGATAAATTAATATTTTGTTTGCAGAATAACACATTTAACATTCAAATGGATGGATCTACAGATATGGATAGAACTTTCTTTTGCTCGTATTCATCTGGTATCACCCCCAACAAATCGTCAAAAACAGTCATGAATTCCCGGCGACAATCATAATTAGTGCAGAAATATTGAAAATGATAAAAAACAAACTTTTTTTGAGTTGCATGGTTGATCTTGGAGCAACTTTGAATGCTAAACTGCCACAAGACACAAAGGACTTGCACTGTGATCAAACTTTAGCCTGACCTCCACTTGCACTGGCGCATGTCCCAAAGCTGACCCCCAGTCCCTGAGCCCTTGTACTAAGTCTTAAGAAAATGCAGCATTGCCAAACAGCAAAAGTGTACATTGTCCCAGCCTACATTGTCAAACCATTTTCAGTGATTCTCCACTCATCCCCCTTCTGTAATTTTCCATTCCTCTATAGCCCACCTAGTTCCTTTTGGTTTTTCCTTTTTTATTTTGAAACGACATTGTTGACATTTGCACTAATGGTGCAAAACTGATGGTGGGTGATATTCCTGGGGTTTTCGCGTGAATCAAGGCAGTAGAAACAAATTGCACAGGTAGTCATGAAACTCTTCACTGCCACAAGTTCCCAGTCAAAAGTAATGTCAGTTTTACTTAGTAATGAACTTTACTAAGCAGTAAGACATATTTAATGTTATTAATCCTGACTCCTGCGTACACATCCATTTAATATTCTGTGTAATGAATCTGGGAGTACATAAATCCCTCTGCTGCACACTGAAACCCAGTGGTTGTCCTCAGAAAACGTACATCTGTGGCTGAGTTTCAGGTCTAAATAGTTGCTTTTTTCACTCGATACTATTTTCAATCAGAAAAGCATTGACAGAAAAACAATAGTTATTCAGACTTATGTGTTTGTCAGATATATCCGAAAAAATGAAAAAGTAAGTCTCTAAAATATTTGTAATGCATGCATAATGCACGCATATGACATATATACATATATCTATATATATGACTTTAAAGAAATATGATTTTGAAAAACTTATTTTTGCCATAGTGAAATAAATAGCTTCCATTACTTAAAAGAACTTTCACGTAAGATTTGTGACAATATTAATAAGCACATGTATTTAATATTATGTGATTAGAGTTGGCAACTCTTGAAAGATCTGCATGATTCAGCAGACCAACATTTTCCCAAATGACCCATTTGTATGGTTATAATGCTTTGTGTGGGTAAAAGATTTTCAAAATTTCAGATGTATCAACGGATTTCAGCATAACAGATAAACAAGTTCTTTGACATAATTATGCATTTCACATTGCAAATACTCTTTTAAGAAACTGCCACTTGACAGTTTTAGTATAGTAGCAAATAAAAATAATCCATATTTATCTGAAAAAGCTCATTAAATACGCTTTCCTTTTTCAACTACCTTTCTGTGTAAGGCCAGATTTTCTCTGCATACTTCAACCAAAATAATAAACTGCAAAAATGTTCAATGCAGAAGCAAATGTGGGAATCCAGTGTCTTTTATAAGCTAGTCATTAAAGAAAATTTCAAAAATGTAAAACAATGTTACTTTAAAAAAGTATAACTTACAGTTGTTTATGAAACAGTGTATATTAACATGCATAGCATTTACTGCTATGTAAATGAATTTAAAATACATATTTTATCTACATATTTTTAAAGTTTTTCGGTTTTAATTCCAGAACTGGTAAATATCAATAGATGTAAAGCTCTGTGGACCTGCTGATACTATGATGTTTAACCCTATAAAGGGAAGGGGGTCACAGGGCCAAACATTTGAGAACCACTGACCTAAAAGAAGGTAATAGTTGTACAGGCAGTGAGAAGTTGCAAACTTCCATGTACATTTTAAAGAAATAATTGATGGCATTTCAAAAACAGCAACAAATTGGGGATAGGAGGGATACTGCAAAACATAGAGTGGTCATAGGCATGGCAAGAGAAGAGTGAGTTTCTGCCATGTCAATTTTTAAAATGACTGTTTGACATCCAGGTGAAGAATTTGAGTTTTCAGTTGGATGCACTCATCCGGATTTCCATGAAGCAATTGTTGCCGAATGACACATTTCAAAGTCGTTAGAATATTGATGACATTTAAGGACAGGGTAGCTTCACTCATCTCAGGGAAGACGTAGTTAATCTACTGAATAGACCCACCCCATGCCCTAAATTGAGTCCATGCTCTTTTTCTACAACTTTCCAATGTGTAGCCTTCAGGTTTATTTATTTATTTATATATTTATTTATTTATGCATTTTCTCTCTCTCAGAAGCCATTGTTTTACTTACTTGGGCCACTGTGAAAGACTTGCCGAGAAACAAAACCCTCTCTCCATTATGACGCCTCTCTGGAAACGTAAACACTGAAAGTTCGAGCCAGGGCTGGACACGGCGGCCTGCACCTGTAATCCCAGGATTTTGGGAGGCTGAGGCGGGAAGATTGATTGAGTCCAGGAGTTCAGCACCAGACTGGGCAACACAGCGAGATCCCTGTCTCTACAAAAAGTAAAAAATTAGCTGAGTGTAGTGGTGCGCATCTGTAGTCCAGGCTACCCAGGAGGCTGAGGAAGGAGAATTACTTGAGCCTGGGAGGTTGAGGCTGTAGTGAGCTGTGATTGCGCCACTGCACTCAGCTTGGGCAACAGAATGAGACACTGTCTCAAACAAAAAAATTAGAGCAAACATTTTCATTTTTCTGTAAGTGTCAAGTTTGGTGTTCTGGCTGCTGGGTCTGAGGGAGAATCACAGAACTGGATCATTTCCTTGAGTGAACTCAGGCTTTGGTTTTAATTAAAATACGATAATTATGTTGACGGAGATTGGATAAATTTTCAGTATCTGTGTGGGTTCATTTCTTTATAAAAACAATTTCTAAGTGTCTGAAAACAGTTATAATGTGGTATTTTATACATGCACATACACACAAACACACACATAAAAATATACATAGATACATATTACTATGTGTATATATATGTTGTATATTTGTACAAACATATATATGCATATATATAATTTTTTGTTTCTATAACTGATGAGCGACTGGAAATTTTCGTTTGTGTGAAAATGCTTTGGTAAAAATAAGAAAAGTATTATCTTTCTAGCTGATCCAGTAATACATAAAATGCTTTTAATCATCCCATGTATAAATTTAATGTTTCTAAAGATGTCCACCAAAATATATATGTATATATTTATACATATATATTTTACATATATATTTATAATCTATTCTGGGTTAATTTTTATAAAAAGTATAAAGTTTATATCAATTTTTTTTTTGCCAGTTCCTTCAGCACCGTTTACTTAAGGGTTATTCTTCCTCCACTGAATTGCTTTTGCACTATTGTCAAAAATCAGTTGAACATGTTTGTGTGGGATCTAATTTAGGATTCTTTATTCTCTTCTATTGATCTACATGTCCATCTCTTCACCCAAAACCCTCAGTCTAAGTTACTCTAGCTATATAGCA
>NW_012101587.1:7413244-7417581 GCF_000951045.1 Mandrillus leucophaeus | reverse complement strand
TTTTTAAGACAGAGTCTTGCTTTGTCACCCAGGCTGGAGTGCAGTGGTACAATCTCGGCTCACTGAAACCTCCGCCTCCTGTGTTCAAATGATTTTCCTGCCTCAGTCTCCCGAGTAGTTGGAATTACGGGTGTGCACCCTCACACCTGGCAAATTTTTGTATTTTTAGTAGAGATGGGGTTTCACCATGTTGACCAGGCTGGTCTCGAACTCCTGACCTCAGGTGATGCACCCACCTCGGCCTCCCAAAGTGCTGGGATTACAGGTGTGAGCCACAGCACCCCACTAAAAAGCACTTTTAAATTCTTCTCTAATGTTTAATAAAATGCATTTTCTGTAAAGTCTTTAGCCTCTGTCTTAAACTAGTTTTTAAAATTTTCTCAAATACTCTCAATAGTGTTAAAACCATTATGTGCAAATAAGAAATGGTATTTAATAATAACTGTTAAAAGTGTACTTCTATTTCTTATCTGGGCTAAACAGCTCTATATTTTCTTTGCCTTCCTAAGTTTGGTTTTGAGATGAGAAGTCTTTCTTTAGTTTATTCTAGGAACTTACCCAACTTCCTCAGTCCATCTTTGTCTATAAAGCTTCCCATTGTGGCACTGATGTCTGTGGAGCCTGAGGAAATTCTATTTCTTTACGACATAACGTTCTGCCCATTGTAATTCACAAGGAATTCTGTAATTTTAAAACAGTTGAAGATGTCCTTTTAAAAATATGCACGATTAGCCGTATTTTAAGAGTTTTACAATTAAAAAAAAACAAAAACAAAAAAAAATCACGGGCCGGGCACTGTGGCTTACGCCTGTAACCCCAGCACTCTGGGAGGCCGAGGCGGGTGGATCACAATGTCAGGAGATCGAGACCATCCTAGCTAACACGGTGAAACCCAATCTCTATTAAAAATACAAAAAAATTAGCCACGCTTAGTGGCGGGCGCCTGTGGTCCCAGCTACTCGGGAGGCTGAGGCAGGAGAATGGCGGAAACCCGGGAGGCGGAGCTTGCAGTGAACCGAGATGGCGCCGCTCACTCCAGCCCGGGCGACAGAGCCAGACTCCGCCTCAAAAACAGAAACATTATGAAGTCAAACTAGCCAGGCTGTTCTTTGATGAAAAGTTGCTTTTTCACCTCTCTCCTAGACTAAAACCATAGGTGTGTTTGTTGTTGCAGCTGCGTGGAGGCATAAGCACGTCACATCCTTGCGTGCAGATCCACCCCCTCCTCTTCTCAGCTGTGAGATCCCCTCTAGGCCCACTGTGCTGCCTCCACGCCACAGCCCACTCGCGAGAAAAGATGGCCCTGACACTCCCGGGTTGGGTCTGTCTGAGTGGCTGGACTGCTGCCGGTTATGATACTTCTGTTTGTCCAAACGCCCTTTTCTTCTGCCTCAATGGCAAACAAAACCATTGAAATTTCCCAGGCTGTACCTAACACAGGAGAACAGTTATCCTTTATAGACTCAGATCTCCACAATATCTGGGAATTCTGTGGTGCCTTATCCTTCCCCTTTTCCAGAAATGGCCTGGATTCACCAGTAGCATACATCACCCTTAAGGGTGCCACTGTGTTCTATGTCCTCCTCCTGCCCTGCACTTTCAGTAGCTTTCCGGGTCTGAAGAAAACATGGCTTTGACATTGGATTAATAACTTTCTTTCAAATCTATATTACTCCCAGCAAAAATGTTTTTGCCGTAATACCTTTAAAGACCAAGAATTTGTCTCGCATCCTACCTTCTCCAAGGCAAAAGATATTGCAGGTGTGGTCAGCCACATCCTGGGTGAAATAGAGCAGCAAAGCACATTGTGGAAAGGGATGGTTCGTGGTATTTCAAAATACCCCATGCCTCACTTCATAAATGTATCTGAATCCCTGTCATTCCCCATTCGAATATTATATATTAATATTTAAAAATATGTGTAACTTTATACATATATTTATTTTTTTATTTATTATTTATTTTGAGACAGAGTCTTGCTCTGTCATCCAGGCTGGAGTGCAGTGGTACAATCTCTGGTCACTGCAACCTCCACCTCCTGGGCTCAAGCAATTCTCCTGCCTCAGTCTCCCAAGTAGCTGGGATTACAGGCGTGTACCACCAAGCCCGATTAATTTTTGTATTTTTAGTAGAGACGGGGTTTCACCATATTGGCCAGGCTGGTCTCGAACGCCTGACCTCAGATAATCCGCCTGCCTTGGCCTCCCAAAGTGCTACGATTACAGGTGTGCACCACCATGCCCAGCCATGTATCTGTATTTTTTGATATTCAAAGTCATCCTCAAAAACTCACATAACCACTAACAGTTTATTATACTAAATTGAGCAAACATGGAATTTATCTCGGGTTAATTTTCCAAGCTTGTTAGAAACTCTGCCTATGAGACCTTTGACTTGTTACCCCATTTATATACATGTAATTTGGAATGTATAGAGTTATATGTTTGATATTTTTATTCTGGAGAAACGCATCACTGATATAATCTAAGAAAGAATCAGTTCCCTTTCTGGCACTATTTTTAGGAAGAACATTTTGACGCTTTGTCTTTCTTTGTACATTCTTCTCATGCGTGAACGGTGAAAAAACTCTGCTATCATGCACACGAACCAATCTTTCACACAGGAAGTGTGTTTAAAACAGAAAGAACATTTTATCTTAGAAGGGGGAAGGAATGCAGAGTCTATTGCAGATGTCATTATCTTTTGTACCTTTTTAAATCTGGAAAGACAAGAGATGTATAAAACAACATTTCTCTCCCTGGCATTTTCACAGTATCACATAATAATTTGATAGTTCTTGTCATCAAAAATATGATTTGAGTATTACTTAGAATCACGTTTACTAGTCTCTGAAATGTCTTAAATAACTTTTTATCATAACTGTCATTAGTTTATTTTAAAATGTTAGTATACTTGTCAGCACTGAAGAACATGGACACTCATAGTAACATTAATTATCACATAAAGGTTTGTGATATGACATGCTTTGTCGCTCATTTCCATGAATGAATGAGTTGTTGGTTGCTTCTTGATCTTAAGGTACAACAAAGGAGAAACAGTTGTTCTTTGTACACTCAAATGTCCACAATATATTGGAATTCTTTGGTCCCTTATCCTCCCCCTTTTCCAGAGATGGCCTGGATTTGGGGGTAGCACACAGCACCCTTAAGAGTCCCACCGTGATAATCAAAGAGGGCAAAGAATTTTAGGTTCAAAAATGGTATTGTTTTGGCCAGGCGCGGTGGCTCGCGCCTGTAATCCCAGCACTTTTGGAGGCCGAGGTGGACGGATCACAAGGTCAGGAGATGGAGACCATCCTGGCTAACATGGTGAAACCCCGTCTCTACTAAAAATACAAAAAAATTAGCCATGCTTAGTGGCGGGTCCCTGTAGTCCCAGCTTCTCGGGATGCTGAGGCAGGAGAATGGCGTGAACCCGGGAAACACAAACCCAAACTGGAAAAGTAAATGGAGTTTTTTCTTCACACGGGGGCTTTGGAATCTGCAAACCGGGACAGTTAAGTCTAACGGCTGTTCTTTGGTCCATTTGTGTAGAGTCCTAAACAGGAGGCCTTCCCTAATCATCTCATCATCAACTGATCACAACAGACGGGTTTTCATGCTCAAGCTCTTGCTTATCAGCCGTCATCTGAAAACTATATAATATTGCATGAGTAAAATGTAAAACATTGATTCACCTGCACCAAAAGGACTGTTAGTTCAATTAAAATATGTAAATCTTAAATAAAATAATTAGTTAAAATGTTACAATATATTTTAGATGATATAAAGAGCTTTCTTTTAAATGTCCTCTGTGTATACTGCATAGTCTATTACCCAGAGCATGTCCAGATGTTTTTCACTTTCCTGACTTTCTGATATGCTTCCCCTAGAGAGATTTGTACAAACCTTTGTAATAAAAATAGTCAATCAATTGTGGCCAAGCCAATTATAAAACAAGGAGGAGATCAATCAAAAGCTTTGTGGCAATGAATATTAATATATGTGTGTGAGTGTGCGTGTGTGTGCATGTGAACACACATACACTTTTATTACCAAGAAAAGGTTAAAACTGGATGAAAAGATGACTTGAAAGTCGTCTAGAATCTTTATGTTCCAAGGACAGGAAGGTGCCCATCTACCAGCCCTCATTTTGCTTCCTCCATTATTTTTCTTCTCCTGGAGCACTGCTATCAGTATGTAAAACATGCTCCACCTGCTGCTGCATTAAAGTACCCTTAACCCTACATCTCTTTTCACAATCAACCTATTTCCCTTTTCCCCTTACAGAACAATTTGTCCACACACAGATGATGTCCATTTCTTTTTTTTTTTTTT
>NW_012101587.1:7378698-7410119 GCF_000951045.1 Mandrillus leucophaeus | reverse complement strand
AAGTAGTATTGTTTTATAAATATAAGCAATATAATAGTCTCATTATGGAAACTGAAAATTCATCTTTTTTTTTTGCAAAGACAATATCTGCTATAGTGTTTGACAGCCTTTGCTAATAATCCCTGAATGCAAAAGTTCATAATGAGTCCAGTTGTATCTTCCTTGATATAAAATCACAGAGCAACATAATCAGCATCCTTTTGGGGCCAAGTATGAGAAGCTGGGTCATGATAGTTGTGGTGGGGACTCGATCATGGTAACTTTATTAATTTCCTACTGCTGCTGCAACCAACTACCAAAATTTAGAGGTGTAAAACAGCTTAATTTAGATTTCTGGAGATCAGAAGTCCCAAATCAACCTCACTGGGCTAAAGCCAAGGTGTCAAGCTGGCTGGGTCATTCTGGAGGCTCTAGGGAAGCATCTGATTCCTTCACTTTGCCGGCTTCTAGAGGCCACCTGCCTTCCTCACCTCATGGTGCCGTCCTCCATTTTCAAAGTCAGCACCACATCATTACATATCCATTGCTGACTCTTAACCTCACTGCCTCTCGTTCATAAAGACCCTTGTGATTATACCAGGTTCACACCTACAATCCAGGATAACCCCTCATCTCAAGATAATTCATCACTTCTGGAATGTCCTTGTTGCCATATAAGCTAATGTATTCCAGATTCCAGAGATTGGAATGTGGACATATTTGGAGGGCCAGCAAACAGCTGGATAGAACTTGCATCAGTGGTTAAATACGTAAGTGTATATAGAGAATTTGATATTCTTTACAACTTTCCTCCATGTTGATGCTAGTTTTATAATATCACTATATAAGCACTTAATGTTTCTACATGAAGAACGTATTCTACTGTTGAACCCATTAAGTCTTTAAGTCCTAAATCACCCTAATATTGTAAACTTTTCACAAGGCCATACATTTATTTGATTATTCAGATTTGCAAATATGATGTAGGCTAACTAAAATTTCAAATGTCTGTCCTTAATGAGAACATACGCAGATAAAATCGTACTGCACTCTTTCTGCAAATCTTTTAAGAAATGCATACATAAAACGTACAGAAACAACAGCTGACAGGTGGGCACAGCACCCCAGATGCACCTACATAATTCATAATACCATGTCTTGGATTTGCTTCTATTCAGTCTACATTTTATAACTTGTTTTGGTTCTTGAAACTACTACTAAAAGGGTGTGGTAAGCAGTTTAATGTTGTTAGATGATTGTTATTTCTATTACCATCAGGCACTGGATTTTTTTTTTGTTTTAAGGTTTGCATTGTTCATACTTGCTGTTTTTCTCTCTCCCACACATCTTATTATACAGTAGAGAATGGATCATTCAGCACACCAGGCATTCAGGAAGAATAGAGCCTGATTATTTGGGTTTATTTATTTATGTTTTCATTTTTTTTAAAAAGAACCGAATCATTTATTTTAACGCTCAGACTAATTATTTGACTCAATGATTAAGTGCGCATTTGCCAGTGAGGCTTCCAGAGATTTAAGCAGCTGTGAAAAAACTCACACAAACCCAAACTGGAAAAGTAAATGGAGTTTTTTCTTCACACGGGGGCTTTGGAATCTGCAAACCGGGACAGTTAAGTCTAACGGCTGTTCTTTGGTCCATTTGTGTAGAGTCCTAAACAGGAGGCCTTCCCTAATCATCTCATCATCAACTGATCACAACAGACGGGTTTTCATGCTCAAGCTCTTGCTTATCAGCCGTCATCTGAAAACTATATAATATTGCATGAGTAAAATGTAAAACATTGATTCACCTGCACCAAAAGGACTGTTAGTTCAATTAAAATATGTAAATCTTAAATAAAATAATTAGTTAAAATGTTACAATATATTTTAGATGATATAAAGAGCTTTCTTTTAAATGTCCTCTGTGTATACTGCATAGTCTATTACCCAGAGCATGTCCAGATGTTTTTCACTTTCCTGACTTTCTGATATGCTTCCCCTAGAGAGATTTGTACAAACCTTTGTAATAAAAATAGTCAATCAATTGTGGCCAAGCCAATTATAAAACAAGGAGGAGATCAATCAAAAGCTTTGTGGCAATGAATATTAATATATGTGTGTGAGTGTGCGTGTGTGTGCATGTGAACACACATACACTTTTATTACCAAGAAAAGGTTAAAACTGGATGAAAAGATGACTTGAAAGTCGTCTAGAATCTTTATGTTCCAAGGACAGGAAGGTGCCCATCTACCAGCCCTCATTTTGCTTCCTCCATTATTTTTCTTCTCCTGGAGCACTGCTATCAGTATGTAAAACATGCTCCACCTGCTGCTGCATTAAAGTACCCTTAACCCTACATCTCTTTTCACAATCAACCTATTTCCCTTTTCCCCTTACAGAACAATTTGTCCACACACAGATGATGTCCATTTCTTTTTTTTTTTTTTTTTAGTTATCTCTTCATTCATCTCTGATCCAGTTGCTGAACTTTGCATTTTACAAAACTCTGTCATCAAGTTCCATTATCTCCCTGCTACTCATCTCACTGCCTTTTGTTAGTTGTCTTGTTTCTCAGACTCTCAGTACCGTCTCTTACTTGAAAAGATCTTGCCTTCTGAAAGATTACATTTTGCTGTATTTCCTTTCCTTTTTAATTTCCTCCTATATACTCCTTTTAGTCTCTTAGAAGACTTTTATCAAACCAATCTTACCAAACTCTAAATATTAGAGTCTCCCAAATTTTATTCTGAGATTTCTCCTCTTTTCTACACACATTTTTATTTAAGCAATAGTATTGCCATGCGTGACTTTAAAGACTATGCGACAATGTGCTAAACATTCCCAAAATACCTACTTGGCATTTCCAGTGCAGTGTTTAAAAGGAATCTTACATTTAATGTATCCAAAACATAAAATTATCTCAGTTCCACCCCTCCTAATCCCTACACACCTGACTTTTCTTGGCACCCCCATTTGAATAAGCGGTGGCCTCATTTTGCTCAACTCCTACACCTATGAATCTAGATTCTTCCCTACATCTCTCATACCCAACTGAGTAACAAATTTTATTCCCTGTCTCTCCATCTTCAATACCACCAACTGTAGATGAAACTACCGTAATCTTTCTCACTGACCCATACCTCACCTTTGCAAGGGTCTCTCTTTGCTTTCCTTCCTGCCCATTAAAAACCATTCCTTGTATGGCACCAAATACACTTTCTATTGCGGTTTTTCTGTGTTTGTGCTTTCCTTTACACAAATGGAACCTAAGCTTCTCAGAGCATGCAGATCCCTACTGTGGTGTCAAAACTTCATGCTCCCCTCTTTGTTCTATGTGCTCTGGATAATTTTTCTTTTTTTTTTAAGTTCATAAGTCATTTAATTTTCATACCATGAAACCTCAATTATATTCCTGAGTGTAATTTTACATGTACGTTCATGGTTTAACGTTTTATTTCACTAAAAATTATTTTGGCCATTATTATGTTATGTAACCTCAAGGCACTAAGTTTCTTGCAACAGGCAACATGGACAGGGACTTTTTCCCTTCTCTTGCAGTTTCGTTTTTATGGAGCCCTATTACCTTAAACTTGTAAATGCCTCTCAGGCCTGTTTCTTTTTCTATGTGCTCTCTTATTGTTCTAAATGTACCTTTATTTTCTTTCTCATTATGAAAGTGAGATCCCCTTTCCTGGTATTTCAGATGAAAAATAGGATTTGGATTGCAAAAATATGGACTGTAATCAAGGATTCATGGATTTTTTTTTTCCTTAGTATTTAAGTTTTCCAGACAAAACACAAAAGGTCCTCATTCTCCAACTTTTCTAAGAGGTTTTCCCTAGGTTTATATTCTGCATATTCTTTTTTTTTTTTTCTTGTATACCACAGAATTTTTTTTTAATTTAAATTTTTTTCTTAAAAAGAGAAGAAAAAAGAAAAGGAACATACAAAGAGCATATTTATTCCTCTAAAATTAACACACAAAAACATATTTCTTCTTCTAAGATTTTGCAGTTACTGTTCTTGGCCTTCCTTTTCCTGAAATCTTCTCATGAACTACTCTTCTAAATATCTTATATCTCAGTTCAAATTTTAGCCCTGGATGATGTGTAATCTTCTTCCTCAAGTAAAAATGCATTTTCTCTTTGTCTGGCAAGCTATAATCTAAAAATAATTCTCACCTCTGAACCGACAATGGCAGAAAATCTGGGATAAGCAAATACGATGAACTGCTAGAAGGTGGAACACGGAAAACACACATCACTCCCTTCTCCACCGCTGCTGGCATCTTACTGGACTGATACAGGGAAGATTCCTTGCTAGCATTGCAGGGAGTCTCTGTGCTTTGTCCCAACTGTGCCGTTTAGCAAAACTCGCTTGTGGTTTCTGCCTGTGGCTCTGGTTGTCCATTTCAGGGGATCCTTCCTTGCCTATCACTTTCCTTGGCCACAGCACACAAGGGAACTTCAGAGGATATCGCCTTTGAACCCATCCTCTTGGTGAGAGTTTAGGGACATGGGAATTATTTTAGAGGATTAAGAGTCATGGACAGTTGCAAACCAGGTTTAGGGGTGCTTTGGTAGTACTTAACCCTACGAGAATCTAGCAAGCTGTGGATCTGATTGGTTTCAGTTTGTTTCAAATATCAAATATTATTCAGATCATCATAACAAAAGATCACATATAGATCTAATTGCATAGGTGTCTTTCATTTAGCTCTGTGCTCTGTAGTATCACCCTCTTTCAAATTCAGGCTAGATCCTAGTGGGTGATTGAAACAATGGGTTTAGATGAATAGGCAACACCCTTAATCTCAGTGTTGCCAGCAGGCAAACTTTCATCTCCTGCTATGGCTGCCACTTCACAGCCTGCTTCAGTGTGGGGCATAAAACAGTTGGCGCATTTCACTGTATAAGGTTCCAAGTTATGTGACTATCAGCAAATCTACATTATAATACGTTATATTGCTTTGAAAGCCAAGTTTTGTAAAAGGAGAAATTTTTCTTGTTTGTTTATTGATTTATACCGGTTGCTTAGAATAATGCCTGTATAGAGGAAGTGCAGAGTACACGTATGTTGAGTAAATGAATGAGTAAGTAAGCAAATGTATAATCCATGTAATTTATTTAAAATTCCACATATTTTTATGGATGCATTAATATGTAGTAATATTACAATATATAGGCTGGGATGACAAGTAGCAGCTTTACAAGTGGTTAACCACTCTGGAAGATGGAGGAAAAAAATATTTAGGGAGATAGAGCTTTAATTATGTCTGTATCTGTTTATAATTCATTGAAAAATTCATTTCACAGCTAATAGTTCAATTCATTGAAAATAATGTTTAAAGCAAATATGGAAACTGTGAAAATATTAATATTTATTATGTGTGATTATATTTTGTTTATTTCATAAACAAACATGGACTGGACACCTACTAAATGAGGATATAATTTTTTTATCACCTTCTAGAGACTCGCATGTTATTTTGCCCATTAGAGGCAACCGATATTTATATTATTCTAGCTGACATCGTTTCTTATTACATGAGTAGCATGGCTAGATAATTTAATCTTTCTAATGTTTATTAAAATATGAGATGATTGAGTTCAGTTGCATTGTAATAATCACTTGTCATCAAAAGGAAGCATATTAGCAATAAGTAAATAGATAAATAAATTGATTATTTGAGAGACAAAAGTAATTACAACCACAAAAATACTAGTAAGAGCAAACGTCAATATGAAAATTTGTGCCAAGCACTATCCTAAGATCTTATATCAGTTAAGTCATTTTATAGTAATGATAATATTTAAGTTGTGTTAATGTCATTGTTTTCAAGATGA
This sequence comes from Mandrillus leucophaeus, assembly GCF_000951045.1. Classification (NCBI taxonomy): domain Eukaryota; kingdom Metazoa; phylum Chordata; class Mammalia; order Primates; family Cercopithecidae; genus Mandrillus; species Mandrillus leucophaeus. The sequence goes on along the minus strand of NW_012101587.1, from coordinate 7,404,288 downwards.
GCAAACCGAAGTGCGGACTGATTTGTAACTAGCATCTTATGAAAAAATAAAGTGGAGTAATTTATAAGCCTTTACACCATCTTTTTTTTACTTTTCTTTAAAGACCAGCAGAGACTGGTGCTTAAAAAGTGGACACAGGCTGGATTCATATCCTGACCCTGCCCTAGCTAGGATTCATATCCTGACTAGCTCTGCAATTTTGAATACGTTGTTATTAATTTCTTTAAAAATAGTATTAAAATTGCATGTGAATATAAATAACATATTTTATAATAAAATAGCTACACTGCCCCAAACAAATAAATGTGCAAGAAAACTGACATTGTTTTATATGTTTTGCAAGTATGCTTAATGTCAGACTTACTTGACAAAGGAGAGCTGGAATCATATCAGCTCCTATTCCTGCTCTGCTTGGAGATGACATATCATTGGTCTCTTGAAAATGCCAGTAAATAAATGTGAGAGAAGGCCATTAAACAGTCATTATAAGAATGACTCTGAGCTCATGAACTCCCTGAAAGTATGTCAGGGACCCTCTAAGAAATCCCCACAACCCACTCTGATAACAGCTGCTAAAAATACTAACATTGATAATCAATTTAAACAATTCACTCCGATGTAAAATTGTCTCATAAAACATTCCTAACGTATTATCTAGACAAACCCAACAACTGACTGGCTACATTTATCAAATTTCCAGTGACTTTTATATATATGTATATATTTAAATTTTTATAAAGATTTAATGTGGCCCATCTGATTTTTTTAAAAAAAAAACTAATTTAAAAGTTTAGTAATATTTTTGGAAGACAGAATTTTTTTCACCAGACAGCAAAATACTAAAGTAAGAAAGTTTCCAAATGCTTTCAGAATTCCTTAATACTTAATTAACCAATTAAACAAAAACACTTAGATATTTCTTTGGCCATGGAGCAGAAGGAAGGTGGGTGTCAGAATTTTGTGTCTCATAATGCTTGTGCAGTAGTTCATTAGGTTCTACATGTGAGAACAAAATAAACGCTTATTAAAGGTCAATTCCTGGTACAAGCCTCAGGTTCTTTTTCTTCCCTGCTCTTCAGAGAGAACATAAGGCACCCCATTTGTAAACCTATATTGTATTCCAAGTATGACGTATTCTCTTATGATTTTGCTTACTTTCTGTTTAAATAATATATAAGATATTCTTTTAACTTTTTATGTATATGTTTCTTTATCTTAAAATGCCTAACAATTCAGAGTGAAGATATTTTTCATACAATACTACTTAGAGGTGGGGACATTTTTTTTTGATTGTTATAAGTTGTAGTTAACAGTCCCATCTCTAATTGTCAACCACTATTAATTGAAAAAGTTAATCTCGCCCTACCATGCTTCATTCAATGGTTAAATTGTATTAATCAATCGATTCAGTCAATATTTCTGAACTCATTTTAGTTCTGAATCATTTAAGCAGAGGATCTCCTCTTGGTGTTGTTTTGCCTGAATTCTAAAGCGAGGAAGCTGTTAATAGCTTTGCCTGCATTCCAACTTAATTAATCCTCCATAGAACCAATTATACATTAAACCACATTATCTGTACATGAAGAAATCTCAGATTCCCTCTACAGTCTAAATTCCACTTAATGCTTTTCTCATTCTCAACAGTATCCTAAAATCCTATATGCCACAATTCTCTTGGTGACCATATACCACAATACTGCTTTCCTCACACCTGTCCCTCTATATAAAAAACTGATTGTAAACAATCTTCTCATGCTGTCCTACTGGAACTCAACTTTCATGTTCCCATGATTTCCTCAACATTTTCTCTTCTGTTTTCTCTACCTTTTCAATAATTTGGTTAATATTGCAAATTAATTTTGTTAAAATTTGTTTTGTAACATACGTCACTTTCTACCTTGCAGTATGGTCTCTGTGTAGTTATATTATTGAATAAAATGTCAAATTTATAACAGAGTTATTTTACTTTTTGGTTTTCTGATTTATTTTTTTCTTTTGCCTAGTAATTAATCAGTATTTGTTGACATAAATACTTCACTCAAAATATATATGTCAAAAATAGGCTACAAAATATGCTTTGTTTTGGTGCAGAGTAAATTTTGAGAAAGTAACTATTTTCACTAGATCTGTAAATATTAAAAATATTCATAAGGTATAAAACGATCAGTAATATACCACATAAAGTGTGTTTGCTTCTTTAGAAACCAAACCAAAGTGAATGGAATTAATGTTCAAATTCAAAGCATCCCATAAGCTGTAGCACAGACTGTCCCACATTACATTCGCCAAAGTCCTTCCTATATCTAATGCTCACGTTAATTAATTGCCAATGGTTTTCCACCAAAATAATCCATTTTAAAACCCATAATTTAAAAGAGTATTGAAATAATAACAAATTATGAATATAATTGTGACTCATTTTTGGATATAATACTATTTTGCTCATTTTTGCTTTCTCTAGGAACTATAAACTTTCAACGTTCAAATAAGAAGAGTTAGAAAATCCAAATAGACAAATGACTTTAGAATAAATTGAAAGCACTATCAAATGATGACTACCAATAAAGAAAAAAGACAGTGATAAGATAAAAGATAACTCTATAGAGAAATGTTTTTCAACTTTTTTTTTTTAATTTATTTTTTTTTTAGACAAAGTCTCGCTCTGTCACCCAGGCTGGAGTACAGTGGCGCAATCTTGACTCACTGCAACTTCTGCTTCCTGGATTCAAGCGTTCAAGTGATTCTCCTTCCTCAGCCTCCAGAGTCCAGAGTAGCTGGGATTACAGGCACCTGCCACCGTATCCGGCTAATTTTTGTATTTTTAATAGAGATGAGGTTTCTCCATGTTGGCCAGGCTGGTCTCAAACTCCTGACCTCAGGTGATTTGCCTGCCTTGTCCTCCCAAACTGCTGGGATTACAGGTGTGAGCCACTGCACCCGGCCAATACTTTTCAACTTTTAAGGAAAAGATAATACCATAAGATTTATTAAATTTGTATGTTAGAAGATACCTTAAAGACATACGAATTATTAGAAGAATGTAATGATAATAGAATTTTTTTTTTTTTTTTTGGGACGGAGTCTCACTCTATCATCCAGGCTGGAGTGCAGTGGTGTGATCTTGGCTCACTGCAACCTCCACCTGCCAGGTCCAAGAGATTCTCCTGCCTCAGCCTCCCGATTAGCTGGGACTACAGGTGCATACCACTACGCCCGACTAATTTTTTGTGTTTTTAGTAGAGACAGGGTTTCACTGCATTAGCTAGGATGGTCTCGATCTCCTGACCTTGTGATCTGCCTGCCTTGGCCTCCCATAGTACTGGGATTACAGGAGTGAACCACTGCACCCGGCCGATAATAGAATTATTAAGAAATCTTTATCGAAAATTTAAAAAAAGAACTTCTTTAGAGAAAAAAATCTCTATTTTGATTATTCTATAGAATTTATTGAAATGTAATATGTATATTAAGTCATAGACCTTTGATTAATCTGAAACAAGCTGACAGTATTATTCTTAGTAAAAAGCTAGCAGAATTCTAGTCACATTTTAATGAGTTATTTTTGCTGCTTTTGTTCATAAATAATAAATTAGTAATAGATATAATAATTATCATGTAATTTTCATTTCACAGGCTTTATGTTCAGCATTTCTTGTGTGTGTGTGTGTGTGTGTGTTTGAGCCTGCATCATTGTAGCCGCTAGGGACTCATGACTTAAAAAAGGAGGCAAAAATGGCTGCCCTGTGGAGTTTCCCACAGGCCCATTAGGGAGTTATTATGTAGTGGCCACATTTTACAGATGAGGAAACAGACTTAAAAAGGCTAATTAATTTTCTCAAAGTTACCCAGTAAGTGGCGGAAGTGATTCAAACCTCAGGCTGTTTAGTTTCAGGGTCCATTTTCGTCTTTATGCCCTTTATTACAGTTCCTCCATTCTTGATACATTTGTACTGGATTCTTCAAGCAGGGAAAAATAACATGCCCAAACTTTACAAAACAGCCCATGAAAGCAGGGATTTGTCCTATTTAAGACTGATTTTATTTACTCCCACGGGAGGAAAAGAAAACCCAATAAAAAGAAGGTCCAGCTTTCCCAAGAGACAGGCTGGGAAACACGTTAAAGACAAAAAGAAACAGCTGCAGGGCCGTGTTTTCCACGAAAAGACCATCACTCTACGAGTTCTTCACTTTAATCCTAAGGAGGACTACCAGCAGGAAAACGCTGTCAGTAATTTTCCTCATAAACTGTGCGTATTTCATGAGAGCCATAGAAACCAAATCAAAGTGAATGGAATCAGTCTTCAAATGCGAAGCATGCCATGAGCTGTAAGACAGACAGTACCACGCCACACCCTCTGAAGTTCTTCCTGTCTCTAATGTGTATATTCATTAATTCTCAATGCTTTTCCAAGAAAAATGGAAAGTTCTGGATTGGCAAATTTGACAGTACCTTTTAGGTCATAATGAGAAGACTCCCTACTTGGAAGAAAGAAGAGTTACCTCCAGCTCCCTGCTCTTTTTTCACTTTCTTAGAATCAGCTTCCTTGCATGCAGATGCTGATGAGAACTTTGCCTCTGGCTGGGAAGTCTGGGCCGATGATGAGCAGAGGACATTTTCTCCAATGATGCTTATGCTCACCCCATGGCTGTGTGCAATGAACAAGACTTTCCTTCAGACCTAAAACCACCACTGGCTCGAACTAAAGAACTTGGTAGAGTCCAGCCTAGATCACTGAGTTTTTATTAGAAGGCTGGATTATAATAGCAAAGAATATTATGTATAGCTGAATCTTCTTATCTTATATTGTACACTTTAGGAACTTTCAGAGGTAGGTAGGGGACTCAGGACAGGGTTCCGACCTTGCTGGCATCCTCTGGGTAATATCACCCTTCCATCAACACATTTATTTATGAAAATAAAAATGAATGATTACATTCAGACATTTGTATAGGTCAGTATTTCATTTGACTTAAGTTGTATATTTCACTTACCTTCTCATGAACTCCGAAGTATGCCACTGAACCAGTCTTCCCACTCCATGAGCTGCCCACACACTCTATCTTCAATTGCCTTATGTTACCTGCAGAATACATTTCCAAATCCTTAGTCTAATGTTTGACCATTTCAAATATGGTCCTGACCTGCCTTTATGTCATCTCCATCTGTCATTGTATTCAGCAAAAACAATTTAATTTTTGTTTCTCAACTATATCTATATGTATACCACACTTCTTTTCCTTTGCTTAAATTGTTATCTTGATTTGGTATATTCAATCTTTCCTTTCTTTTCATCTTGTTCTACACATAATCCAAGTCTCAGTTTTACCACTGTCATATTCAAACTAGCCTCATTCTCTGGTTCTTGAATTGTCTTTTATTCATTTGATACTTAATTCTAAGTTTTCTTATTTTAGTGCATATGCATCATAATACTACATACACTGTGAAATTTGAAGGTTAGGTATACTATCTTAAGTTTACTTATATTCCCCGAATGTTGGATAGTGCTTTGAATATACTAGGCCTCCTTATTTTTTGATAAATACATACATATGTGTATGTGTATATATATAAATAGATATATATGTGTATATATATACACACATACACACACACACGTATGTGTGTATATGTATGATATTATATGAAATACGATTCTGTGAAATACAAATTGTATAGGTGAAGGTTTCTTAAAAATACCTGGCAGTTAGTATGACATTTAAACAAAGGACAGTTTCTGGTGTTGCTACCAGTATTTCAAGAAAAGAGGGGATTTCTATTTATTTGAGTGATCCAGATAGTCACTGAAAATTCAACTTTCAAAAACCAAAGTGAGTGATCTTTCAGATGAGATACCAACAAAATAAATGCCAATCGTCCAGAAGGTGACTGAATTTAAAAGTTTGGGTTGCCAAGCAGAATGTGGTATTTTCACAGAAATCTCACCAAGCATGTCCTTCATGATGCATGCCACTAATTAGGCATCTGTGAGCACCTTATGGTTGATGAATTAAGCAAAAACAAAAAACAAAAAAACAAAAAAAAACCCAAAAAACAAAAAACCACTCTTTCTTACAGAAAATACACCCACAACTTCTAAAGAAAAATTATTTATGTCTGAACGTTTCAAGATAGTCACAGTAATGAATTGTCACAGTAATGATTGCTGTTTCTGTGAATTATTGAAGTCCATTGTAATCAGTAATGGTATCTGACGTTTCCTAAATGCCTAATACTGTTCTCAGCAAGAGAATGAATGCCAAAAACTCCCTATCTACAAGAAGGATGCTAGTATTATTCTTAGAAGGTCTCAAAGCTAGTATCTGACAGAGCTGGGATTTGAACCAAGGGAATCTGTTCGCAGTTTCTGTGCTTCTAACCACTGTACTATACTATTCACTATAGGAAGGCAATTTTATTAAACAGAAAATTTATGGCAGAGAGATGAATCACAGGCTTGAAAAATAAGGCATCATGAACAATTTCAAGAATACATACTAACTTTAGAACTAATAGGACCCAGGCCTGGCGCAGTGGCTCATGCCTGTAATCCCAGCACTTTGGGAGGCAAAGGTGAGTGGATCACCTGAGGTCAGGAGTTCGAGACCAGCCTGGACAACATGGCAAAACCCCATCTCTACTAAAAATACAAAAAATACCCGCGTGTGGTGGTGTGCGCCTATAATCCCAGCTAATCCAGAAGTTGAGGCAGGAGAATCGCTTGAACCCGGGAGGCAGACGTTGCAGTGAGCCTAGATCATACCATGTCACTCCAGCCTGGGTGACAAGAATCAAAAAAAAAAAAAAAAAAGAAAACAAAACAAAACAAAACAAAACAGGGACCCAGTGAACTGCAAATGTACTAAGTAGGTGACTCATAAAATTCCGGTAAGCAAGACTGTTCTTTATGTGAGCAGTATAATATTTCATGAGAGCAGTGAAACATTTAAAGTTCTTATGTTTTATTTTCATGAAGAGTATATCATAAAGCTTGTAATTTAAGACAAAAAAGATAAAATCAAGTTTATTGCATCTTAATGAGCACTTATAATATACAAAACACGGAAGTTAGTGTTTCATGGATTATTTTACCTAATTCTTGCCATGCCTTAAGAGGAGTTATTACAATGAAGTCATATTTCATGCAAATTTTATGTTTTAGAAAAACTTTTCATTGAGTTATAACACATTGATAATGATATTATGGTATGCGCTCTTAGATATTCATGCATTACACAGTTGCTGAACTAAGCTGATGGAATGCACCTGTAGTTTTATGGGTAGTGGTAGTTCACTGTTTCTTATTATCTTAGAATATTGCATTGTATATATTTACTGTAATTTATTAATTCCTTCTAACAGTTATGATAGTTATGAACCATTTAGTTGTTGGCTATTATGAATAATGCTGCTGTGAAGGGTTCTGTACATGTTTTTTAGTGCACAGATATAAGCATTTGGAAAGGCATACATATATATGTGCGAGTGTATATATCTTCAATTTAGTAGAGTTTACAGTAGTAAACAATTTAGTAGAGTTACAGGACTGTATCTATACCTATGTCTATATCTATATTCAATTCAGATGACTTAGACAGCTGGTTTCCAAAGTGACTGTATAAACTTGCAATCCCATCATCAGTGTACAGGCCTTCCAAATGCTTTGCATTCTTCCCAAATGCTGACTGTGCTCCATTTTGTTTTCAAATACTGTGTCTTGAACAAGCACAGTACTCCTTTGTGTCAGGAAGTAATATGTTCAGCTTTTTAATTCTCTTTTGGTTAAGAGGGCCGTGGATAAATGTTCTCTGGTATTCTTGTTCACTCAGTTACATTTGTATAAAATTCTGATTGCCAATTGTTCATACAACAAGTGACAAGGCAGAATTATTTAAAGCTTTAAATTTTGAATACATTATTGAATTACGCATAATTTGAATTATAATAATATACATATTGAATTATATATTATTGAATTCGTTAATGTCCTAAAGGCTAGCAGATTGACAGTTGCATATTCGGCATGCTTTGCTTTTTGAATTGTATTTTTCATTGCAGATTTATTTCTCAATTACAATAAATTTTGTAAACAAACCTCAAGTTTATGAATAAAGAACAGTTTCAAAAATTTAAAAAGGAAAGTAATATATTCAGCTTTTTGATTTAGATGTTGACAGATGGATTCTTTAAAAAGTGAGGGTTCCATTAAGATTGTCCTGGAGACTCTGATTTGGCAGCATCTGGTGGGACCCACAGATAAACAGGGACATTCATCAGATCCTTTGTTCCCAAATTCAAAAGCTCTGTCAATCTATTGCCAGGAATGTCTCTTAAGAACAATCTGACCTCTGTCTAATTTCATTGAGTCCTAGTCGTTGAACTTATTTTGCTGTCTAAGAATATGTTGATTATACTTTTTGGTCCAAATGTGCACTGTCTGGTAAAGATGATTATTAACCTATTAAGCCTTCTGCTGCTCTCTTGGTTCTCAGTGTAAGTTTGTCTATTTATATCATCTCATCTCACATGCTCTTGTTTTCTTCCTGAAACTCTTGTGTCTGTTGGCGTGTATAAACTGAAAAGACACATGACGTGTTCTCACTTATAAGTGGGGGCTGAACATTGAGCACACAGGAACATAAATATGGGAACAGTAGACACTGCGGACTACTAGAGGGTGGAGGGAGAAAACAGGGTTGGGTGAAAAACTCCCAATCAGGTACTATGTTCACTATCTGGGTGATGGAATTTGTACCCAAAACCAGAGCATCCCGGAATATTGCCATGTAACAAAACTGCATATGTACCCCCATACCTAAAATAAAAATTGAAATTAAAAAAAAAAAGTGTTCTATGAGAAACAAATGGCAGCGTAGGCCCAATAAATCTATCCAAGTGAACTCCAAGAACTAATGGTTATGCATCCATGTGAGACAATCACATTATGCATTGGTAATTAATTAGATGTCGGCTCGGGTTCCTTAAGAAATCCATAATTTTTTTTCTTTCTCCTTTGTTGCCTTTATAATTTTCTCTTTACCATTAGTTTTCAAAATTTTAAATATAATGCACCTTAACACTACCTGGGTTTCTCTGAACTTGTCTGTGGTTTTCTACTTTTTCTTATGCTTAAAAATTATCATACATTATATCTTCACATATTTCCTTATCCATCTTCTTTCTCATCTCCTTCTAGAGTTTCAATTTATACCTCTGTTTGATTATTTAATATTATTTTACAATTTGTGAATACTCTGCCTTTTTCCTCCTTTATTCTCCATTTTCTGGCTTGGGCAATTTCTTTAAGGTTTATCTTCAAGTTTACTAATCCTTTCCTTAGCTGTGTCAAGTCTGATGTTATTAGAAATATTATTAGTTGTGTCTGGTAAATGTTCCAAAAACTCTCCTTATCTCTTTTACCACATGGCTTTTTTCACTTCTCGATTATCAGTGTCACTCATTCCTTTTTTATTTATTTATTTATTTATTTAGAGACAGAGTCTTGCTCTGTCGCCCAGGCTGGAGTGCAGTGGCACAAGCTCAGCTCACTGCAAGCTCCGTCTTCCGGGTTCCCGCCGTTCTCCTGCCTCAGCCGCCCGAGTAGCTGGGACTACAGGCGCCGCTACTGAGCCCAGCTAATTTTTTGTATTTTCAGTAGAGACGGGGTTTCACCGTGGTCTGGATCTCCTGACCTCGTGATCCACCCGCCTCCGCCTCCCAAAGTGCTGGGATTACAGGCGTGAGCCACCGCGCCTGGCCCAGTGTCACTCATTTCATAATTTCAGTGCTACTGCTGAAATCTGTTAGTGCATGTTGTCCAATTCTCTACTAAAGTTTTTAACATACTTTCATATTTATTTTAAATTTCTGTCTGTTTCCAAGACCTGAGTCATCACTCAGTCCAATTTATTGATTCTTGTCTTGCAGAGGAATGTTTGTGTTTGGTATGGTTTTTCTTCCCAGAGTAACACTGCATAATTGACCTGATTCAAGGCTGAGTGACAGTTTGGGTAATTTTATCTTAACTTGAAATTACCTCTCTATCAAAGGTGTACCCCAACAAAGTTTTCAAGTCAGAGCCTGTTGTGGTCAATATTGTCCCCACCCTAGCAGAGTCTTGCACTCTCGTGTTTTCCTCCTTCCCACAATGAGACCGATGAGTAGTTCTCTTTATATTTCAAGAGTTTTCAGCAAAGCTCTTTACACTGTCACTCCAGATAGCCTCAGAATTCAGTAAATGTCTAGAAAGGAAAATTGACCATGTTTTGAGGCCGTTCTTGCAAATGCCCTATGGGTTTCTCTTTCCTCCAACAGCAATTTTCTTCCTAAAAGATGACTGTAATGACAGTCTCTTACCCATGCCCAGAACTGTCAAATACTCACAAGAACAAATCAACTGCAAAATGTTTGCTTAATCCATTGGGTTTTCTCTTCTCTGAATTTTTAGCTACTCTTGTTCGTTATTTGACCACTCTCTGATGCCTCTAATGAAATCATTTTTGCATTTTATTTATCAAAGTTTTCAAGTTTTTGTCACCAAGAACATTGGTCTGTCATAAACTACCCAATCCTGTCTTGATAGAGAAATCCATAATGCTATTTTGAAATAGGATGATATTAATGGTCTCATTTATATGGGAAAATTGTACTAATCATAATATCATCCCCCAGATTTTGAAGGCTTAACAATGTTATATAATTTACAAGTTGATCTACCTTCCTTGGAAGTTGTAATTTTTGTTTATGTTTTTGCCATAAAATTGTGCTTTTAAAATTACTAATCAAAAATTTTTGGACCAGCTGCTTATTTGCATAATATCTAGTTAGGATTTTGGTTTTATTATCGCTATTAGTATTTAAATTGTTTTAATTTATATAAGATGCCATCTAAATGTTTTTGTTCAGTTTATAGTTCTAGCGTTAAATTTTACACTTCAATATTGGAACAGAGGTTGTATTAATAAATTACAACAAGATGGTGGAAAAATCTTCATACTCTTTTCTGTTGTTTTATAAGAGAGAATTTAAAGGCATATATTAGATATGTCAAAAATAGAAGACAGTATTAAAGTAAAACATGCATCTTATTTATCAATTTATGCATTCTGTTAATTTTCTTATTTCCAACACTCTGAATCTCCTGAAAGATCAGTGTAGAGCTACATGAATTTTAAATTACATACTATATAAATATGTACTATGGAAGAAAATTAAATAACTTAGTAAAATACCAGCCAATAAATGATAGACTCCAAAATACTTGTAATCATGTTGTACCAGCTTTCTAGGCATCTTTGTAGTTGTGTTCCCTTCACGTACTCAGCAGAAATTTACTGAGCATCTACGATGTTCCAGAAGCCATTCTGTATCTGGGGATGCAAAGACAACTAGGACACACCTCCTGCCTTCATTGAGCCAGGAGGCTATTAGAGAAAGTCGAGCATAATAAGATGTCAAGATGTGATCGTGCTCAAAAAAACATTAAATAAAAAGGGAGATAATTGGATTTTTTTCCAGAAATTATTTTTTGGAACTTGGAAATTAATCAACATTGCTGCAGAGATGAAAAATGTTACATTATAGAATGATTGAAACTATTTAAAAGATTAAACATGATTACTCTTTTTTTAGCATTAAAACAAATTACTTTCCAAAATATTTACAAGCAAAAATATTCTATTTTATTTTTATCATACCAAACCCAGTCCCTTTGCATTTAACTCATCAAAACATTGGCATGAGTTCTCACAGAGTGTACTTCATTAATCCATCTCCCTTCAATTCTTTAAATGTGTTAGTATTTGTTTATGTCCCTGGGTATGGTATATCTTAGTATGTATTTTATGAGGACTTAAAACCAATGCGCTGCTTTTGATGGAGTATTCTATGAATGCTGATTCAATACTCTTGATTGATGGTGCTGTTGAGTGCTTCCATATCCTTGCTGTTTTTTTAAGTCTAGTTATCTTATCAGTTGTTGAGAGATGGTTGTTCAAATTTCTAACTATAGTTTCATTTGTGTATTTTTCCCTTTTGTTCTATCAATTTTGGTTCATGTATTTTATGGACCTGTTGTTTGGTGCTTACATGTTTATAATTATCATGTTTTCTTGGGGGATTGATTTGTTATGATCATAAAATGTTTTTCTCTTTTAATTCAGTTTGCTCTGAAATCTAATGTGTCTTATATCAATATGGTTATTTATTTTTTCTAATTAACATTTGCATAATGTATTTTTCCATCTTTGTATTTTCAGCCTCCTTATATCATTATATTTAAAGTGACTTATTGTTGACAGTGTATAGTTGGCTCATGATTTTTAAAATTCTACTCTACCAATCTCTGTCATTTAATCATTTAATCAGTGCTTTTAGATCACTTATATTTAATATAATTATTGATATGTTAATGCTTAAACCTGACCCTTTTATTTCTTTTTTTCCTCTGTATTTCATTTGCTGATTTCTTTTTCCTGCAGTCCTGTGGGTTACTTGAGCCATTTTTAGAATTTTGTTTTAATTTATTAATAGTGTTTTTGAGTGTCTCTCTTTACCGTTAATTTGTAGTTGTTCTAAGTATTGGATTATATATACACGACTTTTGCAACCTACTAGTACCATTATTTAATAATAGACATTCCAGAGAGAAGTGTAGAAACTGTTGTGAGTGGGAATTATTTAAAAATTAATGGCAATAATTTAATATAATTTAGAAAGTGTAAGTTATCAGATTGAAAAGCCCATTAAATTTATAGCAGAAAGAACAGAACTAAACATTCAGAACATACAAAACAAATACAATGTCTGAAAGGCACCCTGAGAGAAAAAGCAACTGACCTACAAGGGAACAATACTTAGCTTGGTGGACATTTCATCAGCAATGACCCAGGCAATAAGAGGATGAAATGCATATTTAAAATGCTGAAGAAACATAACTGTCAATCTAGAAATCAATATCCAGACAAATTATAATTCAAGAGTGAGGGCAAGATAAGGACCCTGTAAAACATATAGGTGGAGAAAGCTCTGTGTGTTCAGTTTAGTGCAACCAAAGTTTAAATTGTGCAAACAAAATTCTGATAGATGAAATTAGTGAAACATGGATAGTTAAATAATACCTTAATCATTTAGATAAAATATTCAAACTCTTATTTATGTACACCCTAAAATAATTTTGAAAAATATGTATCCCTTCACGTTTGTTTAAGGTGCCATCCATGTAACTGACATGTTGGGTCTTTGGACCAAAATCTCCCCAGCTTCCCTCCACAACTGCTCCAGCTCCTGGTAATTGCGGTTAATAACACCACCTTGTATTCTTGAAAAATGCTAGGAGAGTAGATGTTCGTGTTATCACCAGAAAAATGATAGCTATGTGAGGTAATGCATATGTTAGTTAGATTTAGTCATTCCATAATATATATATACTTCAAAACATCACGCTTTATCTGATAAATTCATATAATTTTATCTGTCAATTTTAGCAACGTTGCCATCTAACTTTTTTGTCTTAAGTTTAAATCATTGCAATGATCATTATGACTAGGGCATGGTATATACATTTATTATTTTAAAATAAAACTGTTACCACACAATATTAAATGCATGTGATGGATCCTTAATACCATAAGGATTTAAAAACTTTCAAGTCTGGGAAAAGTGTGTTTCACTCTACTTTAAACCAAGTTAGCTTTTACTGTTTCATGGATGCTGGCAGAAGACCTGGCACTCGGGAGTCAGGCAAAGGATTTTATTCTTCACAGCAAGCAGACAGCGTGACCTTCATGTTTGCACGAGGTCTGCCTCCTCCCAAGTCCCACGGAGATCATGTAAAATTGGCTACCATATACACAGTTGGTCTGCAGCACAGCTAATGAGCCCCAAGTTTACGATTTTCCCTGTCTTATAAATTGGCTGCTGGCATACCTGCCTAACCTTTGTCCTGGAGGGAGACGTTATCTTTCCTGGTGAAAAAACAAATCTGCTTTCTGCACTGAAGGGAGACTCTCTCTTCCAATGCCATTTGCTATAGAAACATCCTTGGAAAGACAGCTTGGAACAAAGCTGTCAATGCTTCATTATGAGACACAGTATTTATGATATTATCTATGATCTGGTCCATGCCTACCTGTCTTCTTCTCTAGTCATAATGCAACAAACATGCAATATACACCTGATAGAAATTCTGTGAACGAGTGAAACAAATAGTAATATCTAATATTTATTGAGCTTAGATTCTTACATAATACTTTTTATAGTTTATCTTAAATGTATTTCATAACAACTCAGTCAAGCATCATCTTCAAAACTACAGGAGGAAGCAGAGTTGAAGATTTCAAACTGTCTCCCTAAATGGATTGAATATGGAATAATTTCTGCTTAGAATTTCACCCCAATTCCAACTCCTTCTCTGCCTTTGTACTGAGCTGATTCCCACTCATGTTTTCTGCTTCGGTGCTCCTGGGGAAATTAGAATCTTTTCTAAACCTTCAGGCTAGTTAGGTCTACCTCTAATGAGCATCTGTTAAACACTCTTAAACCACTTACCACAACATTTATGTCTGTTTTGTCACTTGCCTACGTTCTTAACCTTAATTTCTTTGAAGGCCCAAATAAATTTGGCTAATCTTTGTACCCTCGTGCCTTAAGCCCTGTGGTTATAGTAAGTGTTGCATAAAAGTTTGCTGATTGAAAGGGCACATATCACTTAATTTTTGATGAATTTTAAATTTCCCAACAGGACAGAAGACTCTTGGTGTAGCTTTCTTTAAGGGAATATTAAACATAAGCACAGTGATTATATAACACAAAAAACTATATAAATCGTCAGTATAACATAGTAAAATGAATGGCTTTCATTGAAACACATATTGGTGACATTTAATCTCAATTCTGACGCTCTTTGAGTACAGAACCAACATCTATTTAGCTCTGAATATATTGTTATTTATATATAATCATTAATGTAACATGAATTTTCTTTATTATTATTACTATCGTTTTTTGAGACAGGGTCTTGCTCTGCCACCCAGGCTGGAGTGCAGTGGTGAGATGTCAGCTCACTGCAGCCCATGCTTCCCGGGTTCAAGTGATTTTCCTGCCTCAGCTTCCTGGGTAGCTGGGACCACAGGTGCCTGCCACCACACCTGACTACTGTTTGTATTTTTAGTAGAGATAGGGTTCCACCATGTTGGCCAGGCTGTTCTCTAACTCCCGACCTCAAACAATCCGCCCGCCTCAGCCTGCCAAAGTGCTGGGATTTCAAGCATAAGCCAGTTTTCTTAATTATTAAGGGAAATCCCTTTATTTTCCTGAAGTACTATGTCCCCATTTTTTATCTTTTTATTTAAGTCCATTTACATCAAATCAGAACTGTCAATCTCTGAGAATTAGGTTCAGGAACTACACAATATTAAATGAGGGGGAAGAAACCCTATGAATTTGTTTTTGTTTCTATTTTTTTCCACTTCCTATGTTACATAGCAGAAGACCAATGCTTCTCTTTTAAGACATTATAAAAGCATTCCCTTAGCTTTTATAACTTGTGTCATGAGGAGTAGAACTGTAGATGCAATTTCTACTAAGCCTGATTTAAATCAAGTTTTAGAAATTGGATGCAGCACTCTTTCCAGGCAATGAAACATGCCTTTTGATGTTAAATTGGCAAGACTTTCATGAATCCATTAAAACTTTCTTTATCTCAGAAGACACATGTTCTGATTTGGATTTTAATTCTTACATACGCAGGTAAGGAGCTACTTGATATAAAGGAAATGGAACTTTTACCATCCTAGAACATCTTCTCCATAGATCCTTTTTTCTTTTTTAAATTTTCTTTTAAGTACTGCTGTGTCACATAATGACATTGAACTTGGTTAGAAAGTGTCAATCAGCCCTAGTGATGAGTGTGTATGTCTGTGCATGTGTGTGTTTGTATAAACATAATAGTGTCTAAGTACTCAGATCGTAGAGTCAGAGTGCTTGTGCCCAAAACTGAGTCATACTACGTGCTTAAGTACACAGATCTTAAGAGTCAGAGTGCTCGTGCCCCACACCGAGTCATACCACTTACCTAAGTACACAGATCTTAGAGTCAGAGTGCTTGTGCCCAAAACTGAGTCATACCATGTACCTGCTGGTTGACCTCATGAAAATTACTTTAACTTGTTTTTTATGACTTTATGTTTTCTTTTCTAAAATGAGAAATAAAAAGAGTATTTTTCTTAAGCATCTATATGTGTGCATACTTACATACATGTGTAGCCTAGAACCATAGTAAATTAGAACATAATAAGTGTCAGAAATATTAGTTATTATCATTAAAATTTATAATGTCTACGTAGACATTGTAAGACATTATAGACATTATGAGAAGGCAATATAAGAATAAAAAAAACAAAGGAAGAAGAAGACATGAGAGAAAAACAAAATAATTATTTATTTTAGTTTCTCCACTAGTTTTGTTTTGGTATTGACACAGTGACTCCATTTCCTTGTCAGTTCCTTTAGCCTTTCTCAGTTTCAAAGTTGTATTCCACTACGGAACTTTTCGTGGAAAAATCAGCCAGTGAATATTATTCCAAGCTGGCACCCCTCCCTTTTGTTTAAGCAGAATGTATAACCTGCACAGAAGAAAAGTCAGGTGAGAATGGTAAAGAGAAACTCAAATCAAATAATGTCATAGGAGACCCAATAAGAAGGACATCGCCATCCACTCCATTAGTACTCCTGACATCAGTTCTTCCATAGCCATCTCCCACTTGTTTTGACAGACTCCCTCACAATTTTCCTTTTCAACTGGAAAGTCCCTCAACATCTAACTCTCGTCGTATTTACATTAGTTAAATGATGCATTTTCAAAATGCTCAGTTCATACATTTAACCCTTCAAATAGCTGAGCCAAATGTTAATTTGATTCTCATAACAGTTGATTGGCTCTCATCTTTCCTTTTGCATTCAGGTTGCTCATGGCTCATTGTGGGGATCCCAATCTTATTAGTTCAATTTCTCCTCTTGCAATCACTGCTGAAGTGACTCCAAATCCTAACAATTTTCCTCTTTAGTGCGAGGTACCATTAACAGAAGCACTCAATTGACTCTTCCCCAGGAACTGAGGGCAGGATATGCTGTATAGCGTATTCTATATGGCTTATATTTTGGGCTTCCATGAAACAAAGTCACCACTCAAAAGAACTTTAAATTAGCATACTCAGGAAATCAAGAGCTCCCAATGTAATTAGCATACAGCTGCTAATTATCAAGTGAAATGCTGCATTGAGGAGGGAAGGGAGTTGACTGTTGATTTGGGTGTTAACATGAAGAGATAATTTCAAACCACTTTACTTCAGCATTGTCGTTATTGAACATATGTTTCTAATTCCACAGGATGCAAAATTTCATTGGAAAGATATACAAGGCAACTATTTCTTAAAATGTATCTTAATATTATTCAATAAGTTCATTTGAATTTTGGATTGTGTTATATACCCTTGCAGATAGCAATAAGTATAGAGTTTTGTCTCATAAAAATTAACCATAACAATATTGTTAAGATGCTTTGTAAGTTACAAAATGCTTTATTATGCATAATACATATACATAAATATTCTCAGTAAGGTCTTTTTAATGTGACCAGCTTTTCCAGATATGCGGACTAAGAGTTGCATCTATTTTATTTTTTCCAATTTATTACATTAACATGTATCACCTTTATTTTTGGAGCTGGATCATTTCACTTCTCAGTGCTCCCGTTTGACTCTTCCAAATGCACCCATTGTCCAACAATTTCTGCAGTTCATTCTGTTAAAGGGGTAATAGACCTATTTCCAAAGGATGCTTTTAGAGAAAAATTAAAAGTTTGATCAGTTGAGGCTGCCTTTGCTCTATTCTGCCCCGCCATTTTGCTGTTGACAAGCAGTCTTCCACAGTGAGATAGACAATTTTGCACTCTGCCGCTATGCTTTTGATTGGGCGTATTCTGGTGCCGAATTCAGAGGTGCCCCACCCTTAACTCCTAGCTTTCCACCATGCTTGTTCATATTCACAAGTCAGCCCCTGTTCACAAAAGCATGGATCTCTAGGCACCATGGATAGCATACGAAAAATCTGGAAGGAAAAATAATCATCCATTTTAGGCATGTCTGAATTACAAAGTTTAAGAAAGAATGTAGCAATAGATGAGTCTAAAAGAGTTATGGAGTTGTCACGTCATGAAGTATCTTTTAAAGCCATACATAAAACTTTATACGTTATTCCGTGAGAAATGGGGAAATTTGAAATGTTTTAAATAGTGGATCAACACTTTCAATTTTGGCTAACAAAGTAAAGTGAACAAAAACTGCTGGGTGGAAAAAAGATTGGAAAGAGACTAAAGTATAATTTCCAGACAGGAAACGATTGCAGTAATTCATGTGAGGGATAATGATGAAGAAAGGGATATGTTTGAGCAAATGGGTAGTGCAGTTTACTGAAGCAAGGAGCACAAAAGACAAGTCAGGTTATTTTTCTCAGTAAAGTGAATGTGAAGAGCCATTTTCTTGAGTCATGGACGGGAAAGTAACAAATCTCATATTCATGTAGAATTATGAATCATGAGACTTTTAAGGTAACACTGTTTTTAAAAAACCCTTCTTTGCAAGGGTAATTTGCAGTGCTTCTGAATAATTACATACAACATGTCAAGTGTTCTAATTACATATCTGGTCCTCGCAACAAGTCAATAATCTGCATTGCACATTTTATTCTGGAGGTTTTACAAATATATTTACTTTTCCCTTGGGAAAACTGTATCTGAGGTAGGTTATTTTACAGCCCCAAGACCATGCCTCCAAAAAACACAAAAATTTCAAACCTTGAATGCAAAATCAGATTCTCAGATATAAAATTATATGTTTTTCAGTCTCCAATATTGCATTGCCTCTCAAAAGCAGCTCTTAAAGACTACCCAGATATTACATATTGTCTGACTCATTCAAAGAATTAGATGGTACTATTTAAAAACCATTTGTCACTGACATTAATCCAATATTTTAGAATCTTTCATTCCAAAAGCTTATATCCATTTTAATCTTTATATGAAAATATTAACTTTATTGACATTCAACAAAAATGTCTTAATAAAACAGTGTTTATGTTAGCTATTACTGTTATTCTCAGTAGAACAGAGGAGAAAAGATACATCTCAAAATGTTTCAAAAAATAGAGAAAATAATTACAAATTGTAGGACTCAGGGACAGAGTAGATAACATTGAGAGAGAACATATAAAAGTAAATATGAATTTGATATTTCAAAATAAATAGACATGAGGTGCCATTGACAAACACAAAAACTTAGAGGAAGGATTGGTTTGACAAGTGATGCATTTGATTTTATACATGTAGAAATACTTGAAATCTGAAGTCACAAAGTAACATTAAATGGAAAGATGAGAAGGATTAAAAACATTCGAGTGAACTACACAAAGAGGAAAAAAAAAATTTATTGAATGAGTCAATACTAATTACTAATTTCGTACTAATTACTCCAGTTTGTTTTATCCAAGTATTTACACAATGACCCTAGGGATGGTTAATACTACCCCATTTTCAAAAATAATAATAATGATAGTGATAATAGAAGCAGCATTAATTACATGTATAATATTCTAAGCATTTATATTAATTTATTTAATAACCCAAAGAGTCTTCAGAAATTGATTCAATTGTTTGCCCATTTTACAGATGAGGAAACTGAGGCACAGAAATTTTAGTTCTTGTCCAAGATAACCCTATTACTGAAAGTCACAAGACTCAAATCCAGTTATAAAGCTTCAATGGGTTTAACTACCTTTAAAAATGAAAATTAAATATTTTAAAAATTCTTTGTTTTTTGAGCAGTTTTAAGTTCATAGCAAAATTAAGAGAATGGTACAAACTTTTCCCACATAGCCTTTGCCCCAACACATGTGGAGATTCCTCCACTATCCACATTCCCCACCACAGTGGTGCATTTGTTACAATTGATGAACCTACATTGACACATCATAATCCGCCATAGTCTCTAGATTACATAAGGATTCAATCTGTGTACATCCATGGGTTTAAACACATGTATAATGACCCATCATTGTGTTAAATGCCGCATTTTTACCGTCCTAAACATCCTCTGTCCTCTGTCTATTCAGTCCTGTCCCGGGACTCCCTAGCAACGACAGTTAATTTTTCTGTATCTGTTCCTCTGTCTTTTCCAGAATGCCATATAGTTGGAATTATATATTATGTAGTCTTCTCAGAATGGCTTCTTTCATTTAGTAATGTGCATGTAAAGTCCCTCCATATCTTTTTATTGCTTGATAGTTCATTTCTTTTTAGTGCTGAATAATATTTCATTTCCTGAATGTACCACAGATTATCCATTTAACCATCAAGGACATATCGGTTGCTTCCCAGTTTTGGAAATTATGAATAGATCTGCCATAAACATCCGTGTATACACTTTTGTTTGGACATAAGCTTTTAAATCAACTGAGTAAATATCAAGAACCGAGATTTCTGAACTGTATGGTCAAAGCATGCTTAGTTTTTTTAAGAAATTGCCAAATAGTACCAAAGGGACTGTACCACTATGTGTCTCCGCCAACAATAAACGCTAGTTTATGCCGTTACACACTCCCATCAGCATTTGGTGTTTTCGATGTTCTGAATTTTGGCAATTCTGATAGATGTGTAACAGTATCGCAATGTTGTTTTAATTTGCATTCCCCTAATGACATAAGACGTGGTACATCTTTTCCTGTCCTTATTTTCCATGTGTATATTTTCTTCGGTGAGGTATCTGTTGAAGAGTTTGGCCCATTTTTAAATCATGTTGTTCAATTTTATTATAAACAAGTTTTAAAAGCTTTTGGAGACACGGATAGCAATACTTCATCAAATGATCTTATGAAAATATTTTCTCCAAGTAGGTAGGTTTTTTAAAATTTCTGTTGACATTGTCTTTCACAAAGCAGACATTTTTAATTTTGAAGTCTAGCTTATCATGTTACCTTGATAACCAATACCTTTTGGTATTATATCTAAAATATATTATATTTTGTATTATATATGAAATGACATCACTATACCCAAAGTCAGTTAGAATTTTTTCTGTTGTTATCTTGTAGAAGTTACATAGTTTTGTGTTTTACAAGTAGGACTAAGATCCATTTTGAGTTAATTTTGTGAATGGTCTCTGTCTAGATTTATTTTATTTCTTTGTGGGTATTTAGTTGTTCCAGCATCAGTTGTTGAAAAGATTGTCTTTGCTCCATTAATTTGCCTTTGCTTTCTTGTCAAAGATGAGTGGACTATATTCATGTGGATCTATTTCTGGGCTCTCTATTCTGTTCCATTGACTTCCTTGCCTATTCTTTCACCAATAGCATACAATCTTGATTAGTTCAGTTTTATAGTAGATATTGAAGATGAGTACTGTCAGCGTCTAACTTTGTTCTTCTCCTGTTTTGAGTTGACTATTTCGTATCTTTTGTCTCTTTATACAAACTTCAGAATCAGTTTGTCAATTTCTACATGATAAATTTCTGGGGTTTTGATTGGGATTGCATTTTATCTGTAGATCAATATGGGAAGAGCTGACATCTTGACATTATTGTGTCTCCATATCCATGAATGTAGGGTATTTCTTTTTTTCAGTTCTTTGATTTGTTTCCTGGAGCATTGCAGTTTTCCTCATATATAGCTACTATGTGATTTCTTAGATCATTACATAAATATTTCATTTTGGGTGATACTAATGTAAATAATATTGTGTTTTTAAATTGCAAATTACTTCTGTTCATTGCTGGTATATAAAAAGGTAATTGACTTCTGTATATAAACCTGATATTCTGTAACTCTACTATAGTCACTTATCAGTTCCAGACGTTGTTTTGTTGATTCTTTCAGATTTTCTATATAATCATGTCATCTGTAAACAAAGACAATTTTGCTTATTGTTTCATTTTGTGTACATTTTTCCCTGTCTTTTTGCATTAGGTAGAACTTCTGCATGATGTTGAAAAGGAGTAATGAGAGAGAATATTCTTGCCTTGTTCCTGATATTGGTGGAAAAGCTTCTTATTTCTCCCCATTAAGGATGTTAGGTAAAGTTTTTTTGTAATTTTGAAATTTTTCTTTATTCTGAAATTTTTTATTAAAAATGAGTGTTGCATACTGTCAAATGCCTTTTCTCCATCTAGTAATATAATTGTGTTATGTTTCATCAGCCTGTGCATGTGATTGATTATGTTAATTGATTTTCAGATGTTAAACTGGCCTTGCCTACCCAGCATAAGTTCCACTTGGTCATGGTGTATAATTCTTTTTATAAACTGCTGGGTTTGATTTTTGAATATTTTGTTGAGAATTTTTGCATCTATCTTTATGAGAGATATTGGTCTGTAGTTTTCTTTTCTTGTAATGTCTTTGTCTGGTTTTGGTGTTAGAGTAATGGTGATCTCATAGAAGTATTTTCTCTGCTTATATTCCCTGAAAGGTATTTTAATTTGCATTCCCTTAATGACATAAGATTTGGTACATCTTTTCCTATCCTTAAATGTTTAAGGATAGGAAAAGTTAATTTTTCCTTAAATGTTTTGTAAAATTAACCAGTGAATGTCTCTGGGCCTGTTTTGGAAGACAATTAATTATGATTTAATTTCTTTAAAAACATAGGCCTATTTGGATTGTCTACCTCTTGTTGTGTGTGAGGTTTGGCCCATTGTATCTTTCAAAAACTTGGTCCATTTGGGTCTAGGTTATTAAGTTTGTGGGCATACAGTTGTTCATAATATTCCTTTATTATTGTTTTAATGCCCATAGAATCGGTAGTGATATCTCCTCTTTCATTTCTAAGAATTTGTGTATTCTTTTTTTCTTAGCTGGCTAGAGATTTATTGATTGCATTGGTCTTCTCAAAGAACCAGCTTTGGTTTCTTCAATTTTCCCTGTTTACTTTTTGCTTTCAATTTCATTAATTTCTGCTATAATTTTTATTATTTTCTTTTCTCTGTTACTTTGTATTTGAAATGTTCTTTTTCTGTATAAACCTAGATTATTGATTTTAGACCTCTCTTATTTTCTCATGTATCCATTCAATGTACACATTTCCCACAAAGCATTGCTTTCACTGCATCCCATGAGTTGTGATAGTTCATGATTTTATTTTCATTTAGTTCAAAATATTTTAAAATTTTTATTGAGATTTCTTTTTGACCCACGTGTCCTTTAGAAGTGTGCATTGTTTAATCTCCATGTACCTTGGTATTTTCAAGTTACTTTTCTGTTATTGATTTATAGTTTAATTCCAATATAGTCTGAGAGCAGAAATTGTATTTTTAAATTTTTTTCAAATTTAGTCAGGGTGTTTCATGGCACAGAGTGTGGTATATCTTGGTGAACATTCCGTGTGCACTTGGTAAGCATGTGTAATATACTGTTTTTGAATGAAATAATTAGTAAATGTTGATTTTTTTCAGTTAAATTGTGATGTTGTTGAGTTCACCTACATACTTACTGATTTTCTGCCAGCCCAATCTGTTTACTTCTGAAAAAGGAGTGTTGCAGTCTACAATTATGATATTTGATTCCGCTGTTTTTTTCAGTTCTGTCAGTTTTTTTCTCATGTAGTTTGATGCTCTGTCATTAAGTGTGTACACATTAAGAATTGTCAAGTCTCCTGGATAACTGACTTTTTATCATTATGCAATGCCCTTCTCGATCCCTAATAACCTTTCCTTGCTTTAAATTCAGCTCTGTCTGAAATTAATATAGCTGCTTCTGTTTTCTTTTGACTAGTGTTAGCATGGTATGATTTCTCCTTCAATTTACATTTAATGTATACGCATCTTTATATTTAAAGGTTTTCTTTTTTGACCAACATATAGTTGGTCTTCTAATACACTCTATCTCTGATTTTTAATTGATGTATTTATACCATTGATACTCAAAGTGACTATTGATATAGTTGAATTAATATTTACTGTATCTGTTACTCTATTTGTTACCCTTGTTTTTGTTCCTATTTTTTGTCTTCTGCTATTTTTCTACATTTATGGCCTTCATTGTGTATTTTTATTCTTCTCCTTATTTATCATATCAGTTACTTCTTAAAAAAAAAAGGCGTTTTTAGTGGTGGCCCTAGAATTTTCAACATAGATTTACAACTAATTTAATCCAATTTCATTTTCAAATAAAACAACATCCACTTCATTGATAGTGTGAGTTCTTTATAATAACAAAATAATCCTAATTCCTTCTTTCTATAACTTATATCATTACTGTCATTCATTTCACTTATACATATGTATACAGAAGTATATTTATATGACATATACATAAGCACACATAATTGAACACATTGTTGTTATTATTTTGAATGAACTATTTTCTCTTAGAAAATTAACAAAATTAAGTTTTTATTTCATCTTCACTTATTCCTTCTTCAATGCCCTTCCTTTCCTTATGTGTATCTGAGTTTCTGACCTTTAAGAAGCTTTTATTATTATAAGGAAATTAAAGTAATGTTTAATGGTTTCCCAATTGAAAATATACACATATATTCCAATTTACAAAGGAAAGAGATTTAATGGATTCATAGTTCCAGATGGCTGGGAGGCCTTACAATCATGGCAGAAAGCAAAAGGCACACCTCACACAGCAGCACACAAGACAGAATCAGAGAGCCAAGCAAAAGGGGTTTCCCATTATAAAAACCATCAGATATTGTGAGACTTATTCACTACCATGAGAAAAATATGGGGGAACCACCCCTATGATTCAATCATTTCCCACTAGGTTTCTCCCACAACACAAGGGAGTTATGGGAGCTACATTTCAAGATGAGATTTGGGTGGAGACACAACCAAACCATATAATGCGCTAAAATGTGAGAATTGAAAGCCAGTCTTTTTAGATGTAAATTCTTTGTTTTCTTCATTTCTTCATGCTTTCTCAAGAAAATAAGGTTAAACACACAAAACAATATGTTATTTAGGGAGACAGATATTGAAATAAAATCCAGAATAATCAGGACAACCTATTGTGGACAGAGAAAAGGAACAGGAGGTCACCAAAAGAAAAGAAAAAAATAATTAAAGATTAATGAGATGGCCGGGCGCGGTGGCTCACGCCTGTAATCCCAGCACTTTGGGAGGCCGAAGTGGGTGGATCACGAGATCAGGTGATCGAGACTATCCTGGCTAACATGGTGAAACCCCGTCTCCACTAAAAATACAAAAAAAAAAAAAAAAAAAAAAATTAGCTGGACGAGGTGGCGGCACCTGTAGTCCCAGCTACTTGGGAGGCTGAGGCGGGAGAATCGCGGGAACCCAGGAGGTGGAGCTTGCAGTGAGTTGAGATCGCACCACTGCACTCCAGCCTGGGCAACAGAGCGAGATTCAATGTAGAGAGAGTAAGTAGTTAACAATGCCAGTTGTCAGAGACAGTAATACATTTGAGGTTGGATATATGAAAGATGTCTCTATATTATAAAGAAATATAGATGCCTCTATACTATAAATTTATATATTAAAAATTATATTAGCTCCAGGCTTAACAACACATTAAACTACAC
>NW_012101587.1:7376614-7377238 GCF_000951045.1 Mandrillus leucophaeus | reverse complement strand
GGTAGATACTAAAGGGCTGGGAAGAGTGTGGGTGGGCATGTGCTGCAGGGTGGGGACCAAGAGAGGTTGCTTAATGGGTAGAAATATGCAATTAGATAGAACTCATCCATTCTAACGTTCAATAACAGAATAAGCTATCTGTTGTTAACAACAATGTATTGCATATTTCAAAAAAGCTAGAAGAGAGGGCTTGAAGTATTCTCAAAACAGAGATGATTTAAATACTCAAGGTCATGTATATCTCAAATAGCCTGACTTGATCATTACACATTATATGCATGTAATGAAATATCATGAGTATCCATAAAAAAGAAAAGTGATACAAACTAATAATAATTGTGACAATAATTAATAAAATTTTAATACTAGGTAATTGAATTAAGAACTTTACTTGTATCTGTTCCTTTATTCAATTGACAATTATCTGGTCTTTGCTATATGCCCAGCACTAGTGCAGACATTGATTATCCAGTGGTGAGAAGAAATCAACATGGTTCATCCTCTCAAATAATTTAGAGCCCATAATATTATTTAATTTTTCTTACGACCTTCAGAGAAATTGGTAGTCTAATTAAGCTTATACCTACATACAAAGTATGAAGTAATTGAGGCTTACACAGATAA
>NW_012101587.1:7362185-7374848 GCF_000951045.1 Mandrillus leucophaeus | reverse complement strand
CTACTGCAAATAGAATTATTATGTGTGTTAATTTAATTGCTGCTTTTAAGTCATTCTTACCATTTCCCTATTTTTAGAATAAAGACCTTTTGCAAAACATTTTTCTTTTCTCTCAGCTCCTCCAAGATTACTACCAAATGTATCACATTCTGTCATCGGTTAATTGACTGATCCAGGCATTGTCATCATAGAGCAGACAGGAGAGGGCAGAGCTTCCTGTCAGCACTGAGCTCTCATTAGTGCTTGCTCAAAACGCTGGCTTGCAAAGATTTGTATGATCACCATTCAGTCCAGAAAGGAAAAGTTGCCATGATCAATTAGTACCATCAGCTGTGGTGGAAGAAGGAAAGGGTGGAGTCTATAGGTCATAAATTTACCATTCCAAGATTTTATACCACTATAGACTGAATGCTTGTGTCCTCCCCAAATTCCTGTGTTGAAACTCCAATCCTTATATGATGGCATTTGGACTTGGTGCCTCTGGAGGGTAATTAGGATTTGATTGGGTCTTGAGAGAAGCACTTTTATAATGGGATTAATGTCCGTGTAAAAGGAAGAAAAGATGCGAGATCTTTCTCTCTGTCTCCATGTCATGCCAAGGAAACACCAAGCAAAAACCTGAGGAAAGACATCATCTGCAAACGAAGAAGAAAGTCCTCACCAGACAGTGAACCAGAGGGCAATTTCCTCTTGGACTTTGCAGCCTCCAGAACCATGATACATACATGTTTTTTATTTAAGCCACACAGTCTGTGGTGTTCTGTTACAGCAAATGCAGCTGACTATAACAAGTTACTTAGGACTAAAATTTGCATAACAAGAGTTTCCTCCCAGGTCCAGCAGTAGGATTCTTCACTATGAAATGGGATACAGCAGGGAAGGCTTTGTGAGCTTAGCTAAGTGAGTACTGGCTGCACATGTGACCTACCCCATTATCACAGTGGAGTTGAGTGAGTGGTCTGGTCAATAAACTTATGAGAAATCAGATAATTCTTAGAGCATTCATGTATAATCAGGAGCAGTGAACCTTCCAAAAAGTGTGGGATTCCTTAGAGCATTCATGTATAATCAGGAGCAGTGAACCTTCCAAAAAGTGTGGGATTCCTGATGCAGAAAATGGAAACCTCCAGTGCATTTGGCTAGGTGGTTGATGCAGAGATGCAGAGTATGGAAGAGATAAGAAAAAGACCTTACGTATCTCAAGTATCTTCCACATCCATAAAATAAAGTTAAATCTAAAGAAAGGTGATTAAAAACTCAGAAAGACAAATATTGCATGATCTTACTCATATGCAGGAGCTCAAAAGCAAGTTGATCTCATGGAGTAGAGGGCACAATGGTAGATACTAAAGGGCTGGGAAGAGTGTGGGTGGGCATGTGCTGCAGGGTGGGGACCAAGAGAGGTTGCTTAATGGGTAGAAATATGCAATTAGATAGAACTCATCCATTCTAACGTTCAATAACAGAATAAGCTATCTGTTGTTAACAACAATGTATTGCATATTTCAAAAAAGCTAGAAGAGAGGGCTTGAAGTATTCTCAAAACAGAGATGATTTAAATACTCAAGGTCATGTATATCTCAAATAGCCTGACTTGATCATTACACATTATATGCATGTAATGAAATATCATGAGTATCCATAAAAAAGAAAAGTGATACAAACTAATAATAATTGTGACAATAATTAATAAAATTTTAATACTAGGTAATTGAATTAAGAACTTTACTTGTATCTGTTCCTTTATTCAATTGACAATTATCTGGTCTTTGCTATATGCCCAGCACTAGTGCAGACATTGATTATCCAGTGGTGAGAAGAAATCAACATGGTTCATCCTCTCAAATAATTTAGAGCCCATAATATTATTTAATTTTTCTTACGACCTTCAGAGAAATTGGTAGTCTAATTAAGCTTATACCTACATACAAAGTATGAAGTAATTGAGGCTTACACAGATAATATGATGTGTCCAAGTCCCCTCAGCTACTAAATGCTATTGCCAGAATTTAAACTCAGGCCAACTGAGAGTCAGATGCCTTATTTTAATTACTAAATGATATATAAAAAAGTAAAAAAATTTAATCTTTAGGTTACCATGTCATAAATGTTAAAACCAATAGGAAGAATAATATAAGAAATGTAATTATGTTTATTGGTTGAGATGTGCGCTCAGTTTGAAGAAATGATTAGAACTCTGGTCATGGTTCTCAGAATAGCATTAATTGAAAGTGGAAGAATATTTTCTTGTATCTATTCCAGTAAGTCACCCTGCTACGTGTCTAGTTCGATACAAAGTTGATATAGAGAAGGGTCTCAATCCAGTTTTGCTTTGTTTTGAGAAAGAGTCTTGTTCTGTATCTCAGGCTGGCGTGTAGGGATTATCATAGTTCACTAGTCTTGACCTTCAGGGATCAAGCAATCCTCCCACTTCAGCCTCCTGAGTAGCTGGGGTTACAGACATGCACCACCACCCCTGGCTAATTTTTTATTTTAATAGCAATAGGATCTCCCTATGTTGCCCAGGCTGGTCTTGAACTTCTGGATTTAAGGGATCCTCCCAACTCAGCCTTCCAAAGTGTTGGGATTATAGACACGAGCCACTGTGCTTAGTCTAGATTTATTTTGTAGGAAATGACTTCAGATCTCTGTAATGTTTCAAAATGGAATGGTTACATCTTTCTCCCTCAACTCCAACACACAGAAAAAGAAGGTGGTATGGTTGGAATAAAGAATGAGAAATATGATGAAAAGCTGGGAACAAGAATGCCTTCTGATGGTGAAGGGCTGGTGCATTTTTAGGACCATGAAGATAAGCAGTATATTAAGTAATGTTTCCTATATAGAGCTGTGGGACAGTCTTCAGTTCCTCCTAATGACGGTTGTGTGTCCGTGATCTTTATGGAAAGGAAAGGAAGCAGAGTGTTTTCTAGACTGGGAAGAGAGGGTGGCAAGAGAAGAGGGCACACAATATGACTGCATGGCTTGGGACAGGCTGCAGTACAGCAGGAGACTGCTTCATCGATGCAGCCGTGAGAGACACAAGTCTCCTGTGAATAACCACAAACATTGGGTTGTTCCCAGTGCCAGAAACATAATTGGTTAGGCCCAATGCAAGATGAAACGCAGAAACCATTACCATTACCAATAAAAAAAAAAAAAGAAAGAAAGAAAAAACAAAACAGTAGGAAAATAGTGCTGTGAAAGGCATTACATATCAAACATTTTTACTTTAAATATATTGTATTACTTAAAGAATGTAATAAAATAATCATGACAAATGAATAATAGCATAAATTTACAAATTGCAAACCTAACTTTGGAGCTTTAATGTAATATAATACATAGTAATAGTGTATAGTATTAATGCAGTATCTCAACTGGGCATGAGAAGTTTTTGATTAGCTTTTCTATAAATTAATTGATTTTGTCATCAAAATCTACACGTTTAACCAATGCATTTTCAACAGATATAATTCAGTGTGGCATTGAATTATGGAGTAGAGAGTAGAATGGTAGATATGACCATTCTCAGGTAGTAAGAATGAGATCTTACTAGATCTTAAATATTCTGGGTAATTTTTACTTCTGAAAAAGACATTTTTGTCTTTGATGCAACTGTTGTTGAAGCTGTGAGGTGTATTTTGTAGGCTGTAATAAAATTGGGATACATTTTTATAAATTAATTTTAGATAAAAATTTATCACATCTGGAGCTGATAATTTTCACGGAAGAATTTTTCTTAAAAGATTCTAATTCTTTATACAAATTAGTTCCATCTATGTTCAAATTCAATTTTAAATTCAAATTTGAAGATTTTTAAGAACTTCAGGGCAGCAGCAGAGCATTAGACTAATTTTAGGGCAGGGGTTCTAAGGGCAGGGGCCCATGAAATTGTGCAGATAGCCCATGAGGCCAGCCAGCCCCACTAGGTCTTTTGTATCCCAGATTGTGAAATGAAGTGCCATGTTAAATAAAAGTGAGATATACCAAAACCAGATTTATAGAGTGGTGAATTCTGGAGCCATGTTGGCTTTATCTTCAACAACACTGGAAGATATCTGGATAAACCAGTGTTTATATTTTTATTTTTTAACTCTTGATGAGACACTCTGCCTTGACACTGTTCCTCCTAATACCTAATGAACCCTTCCTATATCTGTAAATTCCAGGAAAATACATTTCTACTCAATTATCACCTGGGAAATGGATTCAAAAAGTCCACTGAAATGACTTGTCCTTGAATAATTGCAAAAAAAAAAAAAAAAGCAGAGAAGAACAGAATTACTCCTGTGATAATACTGAATAATCTAATGTTACAAGAAAAAGAAAAACAGAAAAAAGAAAATCTGTATAAATCAATTTCACCTTACTAAATAGTGGAAAGCCTAGTTTAATAATAATCCCAGTATAATTTCAAATTTAATGTATTATTGGCATATTAGTAACACTGCCAACAGACTGTCTCTCATCAATTTTCCAGAGACTATGAATGTAGAATAATTATGAAATAATTAGGGAAAATGTTGAACCCCCTTCTATTCTCCTTACAAAACTATATACACATGATCAAATTTAGCTTTTTACACTCAAAGAAGAATGTAAATATATTTTCTAATTTCCCTCTCAGATTCCTAATGACATTACCTAGGTTACAAAAGTTTAAAAAATATGTTTTGCTCATTACTTTAAAATATCTTATTAAATTATCCCCGCAACAAGTACGTAGGTCTATCCTTATTTCCGTAGATAAAAAGAGTTTTGGCAATGAATCTTTTCTAGATTTGGAATTTGGAAAAGCACGCGCTTGAAGTGGCCACTTTTTATCTTCTTCATAATCCAATCCGACATGACATATTCAAAAGTGAAAAGCCAGTCACTTGACTGACATTTTTATCTCTCCAACTCAAGTTCCACTCTATTACTGGAATTTAGAAAGAGACTCACTTATAATTGCAGGGCCAGGTCACGATTTCTATTTAGAAGAGAAGCCAGCACACACCAACTACTCAGTATCATAACTAGTTAGGAGCTTTGAGAATTTCTTCTAGAAATATTGTCCTTTCTGAGACAAAGTTTGGATTTTGGGAAACACAATGGCATGTTTTAGTCCTTCCCCTTGGTCAGCAATAGTATAATTTCTGCCAACTACTGATGAGCAGAGGTACGACTCCATGTGAGCTGTGAACTCTAACCTCTGAACGTTTTACTTGACTGGACTATGTATTTGCTGCTTTCTTAAGTGTGGAATGTGATGAGGTGGGGAACAGGAAGAATCCTTGGTTATTCCTAGTATCAGTGATTATAAATAAATCATCAGCAGCTGGCAGAAATTATACTATTGCTGATCATCAAGGCATTGAGTTCACTGAGTTGCTGGATCAGTGTATTGGTGGATTCAGAAGTTTCAGTGTTGGTAGATCAAGAAGTTTCCATGTTGGTTCAAGGTTATGGCTGTGGCAGTAACATTTAACTGGGGATCTATATAACTCAAGGTGACAGCATCATAATTTATAGGGTGAGACATTTAAAATTCATCCATAACTGCAATCCAAGAGCATATGTGCGTCTTTAAAACAAATTTTGGAGATGCATAAGAAGGTGCTATAATCCATGTCTCCAACGTCTTCCAAAGTCTTTAGAGCACACAATAGCCGTTGCATGACACACTGTAGCAAAACTTACCACACTGATTTTGTAAGTCACTAAGATATTTATTAAACACTACACTTTCTGCAGTGTTTTAGAATCAATGTTTTTTTTTTTTTTCCAGAGCTCCAGTCCTGCTCTAAAATTTGTGTTTTCCAATACTACAATAAAACTTTTTAAAAAAACCTTTTTCAATGGATTCCTATTCTTTATCATCACAAGAAGTAATGTTGGCCTAATGTCTGCCATAATTGCTACCTTGTTTTCATGGTATTAGAAAGCCTGAGGTGACTAGTTGGCTGCTGTTTTAGAGATTCACAGATCTCTGGAGGATGTGATCTAATGAACTATACTGGTATAAATTGTCAAGAACTCATCTGTCCTTTCGCCTTTGACCATTGTTTATCCTACTTCAATTTTCACAGAGATAAAAAATTTTTCATCAAAGTCTCTAAATATTTAAGGTCAGGAAGATTGCACAGAAATCAGAACAGTGATTTTTATCTCAGTACTTACATTGAAATATAAGAAATAATGTAATCTCTAGGACATAATATATGTTTAAAACGAAATACTGTGACACAGATTAGCTCAAACAACACTTTTCTTACACCAAATCTCAGAATAGGGTATATTTGCATATAGATTTTTTGTTTAATTTCAATACGTGTTTCATCTTAAAAGTTAAACTAATGCCGTTCATTTCGTGAATAGTGTGGTTTTTTTTTTTTTTTTCCAGGCTGGAGTACAGTGGCAGGGTCTCGGCTCACTGCAAGCTCCACCTCCCGGGTTCACGCCATTCTCCTGCCTCAGCCTCCCGAGTAGCTGGGACTACAGGTGCCCGCCACCTCGCCTGGCTAGTTTTGTGTATTTTTTTAGAAGAAACGGGGTTTCACCTTGTTAGCCAGGAAGGTCTCGATCTCCTGACCTCGTGTTCTGCCCGCCTCGGCCTCCCAGAGTGCTGGGATTTCAGGCGTGAGCCACCGTGCCTGGCCGTGAACTCTCATTATAATGTCACCATTCTTTTTCAGTACTAAAATGTGTATCAGGATTTGGGGCACTATTTCTGAGACATAAATACGACGTTGGTACATTGCTCACCCCGAGTTCACTGTGTATGCATGTGTGTATTTAATGAGACTCCATTATGTTTACAGGGGTCAGTACTATGAGTGGCTTATTCCAGGCACTGAGATTACTCCTAGAAAGTCAGAGGTTGATATGGTTTGGCTCTATGTCCCCACTCAAATCTCACGTTGACGTGTTGGAGGTAGTGCCTGGTGGGAGGTGATTTGATCATGGCGGGTGGTTTCTAATGCTTTAGCACCCTAGTGCTGGCTCGTGATAGAGTTCTCGCGAGATCTGGTTGTTTGAACGTGTGTGGCACCTTCCCTTTCACTCCCTCACTTCCTCCTGCTCCACCGTGTGAAGAAAGTGCTTGCGTCCTCTGTGCCCTCTGCCATAATTGGACGTTTCCTGAGGCCTCTCCAACCATGTTTCCAGTACAGCCTGTGGAACTGGGAGTCAAGTAAAACTGTTTTCTTCATAAATTACCCAGTCTCAGGTAGTTCTTTCTAGCAGTGTGAGAATGGACTATACAAAGCTTTCTTAAAATGACAAGTTTACTGAATTATGAAAAAATCATAAAGTAAAAATCATCACCTCCTAGAATCTTTTGTCAGAGATTACTAAATCCTGTAAAATGTCAAAATAATCTGCAGTCTGCTTAAAGAGTCCTCAGATCTACAAAACCTAAATAAAGACTTGGAGGGATGAAATTTCAACAGAAGCTGAAAAGCCCTCGGCACGATAGAGTTCTATAGTGACAGTATACTAGCATGGGGGAAAACAGCTATTATGTTGACAGTAACTAACAATATGGAAGATTCAGGTTTTTCTAGCGATATATTCTATCCTGTTTTATGCCTTTTTACAAAAAAACAGAGAGAAATATTTTAAGACTGAATTCAATATTGCCAGGCCTTAATTTTTGGCTTTTGCCTGCATTTACCAAAAATATCTCACAAGTAAGTTTTCTTACTTGAAGTGAACATTTGTATTAGTATTTTCTCCAAATATACTTATCTTCAAGCCTGCAGCCCACTTCAGTGTAACTCTACAATTACCATCCTCTTATGTTTGCCTGATAGTGAGAATATATTCACAAATTTAAGCTGGTTCCAGTCTGTTGAATAGAAATATAATTTTAATGTGGAATATGGCTTTTGTGGCTATTTTAGGGGAACTTTTGGTATGAGATTAGAAGAAAATTCTGCTTCCTAATTAATTGAGGCTGTTTATCAGACAGTGAGTTCTGAACACCATGAGATAGACAACTGTCAAAAAAGGTTTACATTAAATCCATTTTTTTTTTTTTGGAGACAGAGCTGCCCAGGCTGGAGTGCAGTGGCATGATCTCGGATCACTGCAACCTCCGCCTCCCGGGTTCAATCAATTCTCCTGCCTCAGGCTCCTGAGTAGCTGGGACTTCAGGCACACGGCGCCATGTCTGGCTGATTTTTCGTATTTTAGTAGAGACAGGGTTTCACTGTGTTGCCCAGGCTGGTCCTGAACTCCTGAGTTTAGACAACCCGCCTGCCTCGGCCTCCCAAAGTGCTGGGATTACAGGTGTGAGCCACCGCGCCCAGCCTTACCATTTTGTTTTTCTATTCAAGTAATATTAAGGAATAATAAACCATTAAGTACATAATTTCTTCAGCCCTCTGAAGTTCTCTGAAATATTTCAAAAGCGAAACAAACAGAAACTCCCCAAAATCTTCTCCCATCCTTATCTTAAGAAGTATTAGGTTGGTGCAAAAGTAATTGTGGTTTTGCCATTAAAAGTAGTGACAAAAATAGCAATTACGTTTGCAACAACCTGACATATTTTGAAAAAGCACAACCCCATTTACAGTTAAACTCTACGTATCCAAGAGTCAACATTCTCCTTAGAGGCAACATAACCAGTCTCCTTTTTAAAACATTTTGTACTGGAAATGCGTTTTCTAATTCCAATTAATTCCAGTCTGTTTTGGAGGCTGAAGGGTATAGAATCTCTCTCTTTATACACAGATATAATGAAGATAAGAATCAGTATGAAAAAATTCTCTAGGCATAAAATATGCCATAAATGTCTTTGCACAATTACTGAGGATTTTTAAATGAATATGTTTTTCCTTGGAGAAAAGTGGACCACACGTAATAATTTCTCACAAATATTTACCAAATCATCTTTTTACCAAATAAAGAAATGACTGCCACATGGCAAATATGAAATAAATGGTTTTGACTTACGAATTTAAATTGTCCAAGAGTCCCCCAGGAGCTACATTTTAATTAACCCCAGAATTTATAGAAAGCTAACTTGAGCTGCTAAAATTAAAAAAAAAAAACACTAAAAATACATTTCTCTCAATTTTGATTGATTTCTTCTTAAGACTGTATTTGCTATGAAATTCCCTAAATATTATTTCATAGCCATCTCTAGAGCTTGTCATTGTGATTTAAGATGCCTAATGAGGCTTGCCCATGCAACAGGTTTTACAATAGTTAGAATCAATATTCCAAATGCTGCAGGCTCTATGCTTTCAATATATGTTTCAATGGAGATAAGAAACTTATAGAAATGAGCTGTTTTCCTTGAAAGATACTAGTGAGTTACATTCCCAAAGATAGTTAGCATATCACAGGTCACTCTTAAGAAAAGTTATCTACACAATGACAAGAAAGACAGATTTAAAGTGTTTTGACAAAAAGTTAAATAAATCAACTACTTAAAATTGTCATGATAATGAATTTCCATTTCCCATCACGATTTCCTTTGTTTTAATGAAAATGTAATACTATTACTTAATGGTTTTCCAATAAAATTAGAAAATTCCTGCCCTTCTCTTTTCTTCCCAACTCTTCCTCCAAACAAAAGTCAAAATTCTCATTTACTGCTTCATAAATGTTCAATATATGACGGTTATTGAAAAGCATCCTATATACATGCACACACGTTGCCTGTAATGGAAGAACATTTTATGAAGTAGAAAGTAACATAATGGGCTCACATAAATAGAATTTACTGTTTTTGCCATATGCTCCATGATCCAAAACCTTGGTAGAAATCTGACTTGGCTCACCAAAAACTCACAGTGCTGGCTGAAGCACCACATGTTGGAGTAATGCCTCTAGGGTATACTTTATGGTTTAGCTTGGCAAAAAACACACAGTACCTTTTCTCACAAGGCCAGAATTCATTGATCTGGAACAAAAGAGGAAAGATGGGAGAGCTCTTTTTCTTTGTACACTTAATAACCTCATTTTATTTTTTGGTGGAGTCTTGCTCTGTTGCCCAGGCTGGAGTGCAGCAGCTCTATCTTGGCTTACTGCAGCCTCTGCTTCCCGGGTTCCAGCAATTCTCCTGCCTCAGCCTCCTGGGTAGCTGGGATTACAGGCACACGCTACCACACCTGGTTAATTTTTGTATTTTTAGTAGAAATGGGGTTTCACCATGTTGGCCAGTCTGGTCTCGAACTCCTGACCTCAGGGTATCTGCCCACCTTGGCCTCCCAAAGTGCTGAGATTATAGGCATGAGCCACCATGCCCAGCCCACTTAATAACCTCTTCAGGAATTTTCCTTCTTCCTGCTATACCTTTGTGTTCAGTGGGTTGGGAGATCCATTTACCAAGGGATACATAATCATGAGGCAATCTCAGCTTCCATAAGAGTTCATTAAATTGGAAGCCTCAATGACACATTAATGTATTTTCCTCTCATGTTGATGAACCAACATAAAAAGAAATGGGTTACTGTACTGGCCAGGGTTATTGATTATCTTACAAAGGGGATATTTGGTCCAGCTATGGTGGCTCATGCCTGTAATCCAAGCAGTTTGGGAGGCTGAGGCAGGCAGATCACTTGAGGCCAGGTGTTTGAGACCAGCCTGGCCAACATGGTGAAACCCCATCTCTACTGATAATACAAAAAAAAAAAAAAAAAAAGCCAGGCATGGTGGTGCATGCCTGTAATTCCAGCTACTCGGGATGCTAAGGTGGGAAGATTGCTTGAACCCGGGAGATGGAGGTTGCGGTGAGCTGAGATCATGTCACTGCACTCTAGCGTGGGCAACAGCAAGATTCTGTCTCAAGAAAACAAAACTAAACTAAACTAAAATGAAAAAACAAAACAACAACACAACAACAAAAAACAACAAAGGGGATATTTGATACTGGTATGCTACAAAACCAAGAAGGACTCCCTGGAACCAAGGACATTTACTGGATCTCCTCTTAATACTCTCATGTCCAATAATTATGGTTTATAAGAAGCTGGCAAACAAAAGTAAAAGACGATCACCAAAGGAAAGGAAAGTTTGGATAACTACCCTATTGTAAAACAGACAATGAAACAAACTAATTGTTTTCCAAGAGCCAGGGGTTCAGTCTAGGTGCTGCTGCTCACTGAACAGAAAGCCAGTCATTGAGACAATGAGTATTGAAAGGGAAGAGGCTTTAATTGGGTATTTCAGCCAAGGAGATGGGATATAAGTCTCAAATCAATCTTGTTGACCTATATAGGAAGAAAGAAATGTAAGTATGTGTGGGAAAACAGGTAATAGGAAGGGGTAAGCTAGAGAAGTTGCTCAACAAGAAGCAGGTGGCTGGTTAGAAAAACAAGATTATGGGAGGGGAAAGGAAGAAATCATGAGGAATGAAGGGTCTGGCATCTCATTGTTTGGATGGTGATCCGGTGAGTTTCATTTCTTTGATAATTTTTGAAAGGTCTAAGGGTCATTTATTAAGGAAGCAACTCAAAGAAAACAAATGTAAGATTCAAGCCTTAAGACTAGAAGGGTCAATTTCTATGCTTATCCAAAAACAAACAAACAAAACAAAGCAAAACAAAACTGCCTATGGGACGATTTGTTTTGTTTCATTAAATAAAAGAATAAAAAAAAAATTTGATGGTGGAAGAATACAGTTAGACTGACTGTCAACTTAGACTTCGCTGATCAGCTAAATTGTGAAGTTTGTAAAAACTATATTTAGTATGAACTAATTGTTCACCCTTGCCTCCTTACATAAAAAAGACTAGAGGTGAATAAAGTTACAATCTATGTTCATGAAAGGAATATAACTGAACCAACACATGATGATGTAATGACTAATGGACTTTCGACATTGTCTGCATTGAGATTATTACTACAGTGTAGGTGGAGGACAAAATAAATCTTGAGATATGAAAGGGTGCAACTTTATGTTATGTGCCATCTTCCTCATTCATTGTGTGACTTTTGCTGCTCTTTTTTTGTGCCCCAGGAGACAGACCTCTATCATCCCTGATTTATGGTTCATAATGGCTAATGGGATACTCTGGAAAGACTTAGAGTGAAGAAGGAGAGGAAGTTTGGGGTGTTTATTTTCTTTCATGAGTTTATTTTCTTTCCTGCCTCAGTCTTGTTTGATGATAGCTTCTTTCCTCTATGGTCTTAGGGCCTGTTGAGAGCCCCTTCCTGCACAACTGAAATTCTCTTTCTTCTTAAGGTAATTTTATGTCTCTCTAAAAATGTATCCATTTCACCCAAGTTATTTAAATTTT
The DNA here is from genome assembly GCF_000951045.1 of Mandrillus leucophaeus. Lineage (NCBI taxonomy): Eukaryota > Metazoa > Chordata > Mammalia > Primates > Cercopithecidae > Mandrillus > Mandrillus leucophaeus. Next base: position 7,362,612 of record NW_012101587.1, on the reverse strand, counting down.
TGTCATGCAATTGTGTATAATATTTCCTCATAAGGTTTTTATTCTTATAGTTATGTCCTGTATTTCATTCTGGATTTCAGTAATTTTAGTCTTCTTCCCTTCTCTCTATTTTTCTTCGTCATTGTAGTTAAAGGCTTGTAAATTGTACTGGTCTTTTCAAATAAGCAACTTTTGGTTTTGTTGATTTTATCTATTGTTTTCAAGTCTCTATGTTACTTAATTCCTCTCTAAACCTATTATTTCCTCCCTTCTTGCTTTGGATTTTGTTTTCTCTTCTTTTTCTAGTTTCTTAAAGTTTATGTGTAGGTTTTTGTTTGATATTTCTTCTGTGTTAATGTAGCTGCTTATGGCTATAAATTTTCTTCTGATAACTCTTTCTGCTGTATCCCATTAGTTTTGGTAGATCATGTTTTGTTTTTATGACAAA
>NW_012101587.1:7359334-7361440 GCF_000951045.1 Mandrillus leucophaeus | reverse complement strand
ATATTACATTTATTATATATATAAATAAAGGGGAGTTTATTAAGTATTAACTCACATGATCGCAAGGTCACACAATAGGCCATCTACAGGCTGAGGAGCAAGGAGGGCCAGTCCGAGTTCCAAAACTGAAGAACTTCTTCAGTTTTCAATTTTTTTGGAGTCCGAGATTCGAGGTCAGGAAGCATCGAGCATGGGAGAAAGATGTAGGCTGGGAGGCTAGGCCAGTCTCTCTTTTCATGTGTTTCTGCCTACTTATATTTGAGCTGCTCTGGCAGCTGAGTAGATTGTGCCCATCCAGATTAAGGGTGGGTCTGCCTTCCCCAGCCCACTGACTCAAATGTTAATCTCCTTTGGCAGCACCCTCACAGACACACCCAGGTTCAATACATCTTTGTACCCTTCAATCCACTCGAGTTGACACTCAGTATTAACTATCACAGTGTTGTTCAGTTCTTCAGGTTTCACTAATATTTTGTCTAGTTGGTCTACCCATTGTTTTAAGTGTGGGTATTGATATACCCAACTATTTTTCCTAAATTGTTTATTTCTCTTTTCATGTCTGTCAGGTTTCTCTTCATATATTTTTCAGTCTGTTGTGAGTAGTATATATATTTAAAATTATGTTTTTTTGATGAACTGTCACTTTCATCATTATAAAATGCTCTTTTTCTGCTGTTAATATAGCCATACCAGCTCTCTTTTTATCACTTTGTCTTATGGGATGAACGTTTTTATCAGTTAATATCCAACTCATTCATATATTTGCATTATAAATAATTATTTTGTAGATGGCATATAGTTGGGATGTTTATTAAATCTATTTTTACCGAACTCTGCCTTTTAATCAGAGAGTTTAATTCATTTACACTTAATGTAATAATTAATAAGGTGGGATTTATGCCTACAGTTTTGCTATGTTTTCTATATATCTTACTTTTTTCCTCAGTCCTCCATTATAGTATTCTTTTGTGTTAAATAAAAATTTTATTGTACCATTGTAGTTCTCTTATTCATTCTTTTACAGCATATTTTAAATGTTATTTTTATTAGTGGCCCTAGGTATTATAATTAACATCTAAATTTATAATGATCTTATTAAGATTAACACTTTTCTTTCAATAATGTACACAAATTTTGTTTCCTTATGGTTCTATTCCCCACTCCTCTTCTTTTATTTCACTTTTTTAAAATTGCCAAGGTATTCCTGGATTATTTATTTATTGTCACAGAGTACATTTTAATAGATGATTTGTTCATCAATATAGATTTATTATCATTACATTATACAATTGTATTTTAAATGATACAGACCAAAATAAAAGAGAGTTATGAAAAATACATTTGTACTCTTATATTTAGTAATATAGTTACATTTACTGGTTAGATTTCTATTTCTTCATGTGAATTTGAGTTACTCTCAAGTGTACTTTCATTTCAGCCTGAGGGACTCTAGTATTTCTTGTAGTGCAAATCTACTAACCATGAACCATCTCAAGTTTTGTTTTTCTGAGAATATCTTACTTTCTCCTTCATTTTTTTGAATAATTGTTTCACCACATGTAAATTTTTGAGGACTTTTAAAAAAATTTTTGCACCTTATGTAAGTCATCCTATTAATTTATGACTTCCATGATGTCTGTTGAAAAATCAGCTGTTAATCTTATTGAGGGTTACTTGTACGTAATGATGTCAGTCTGTCTGAAGTTCCCAGTACACAAGGAGCGAGTTCCCAGATGGCATAGGGTAGGAATAAAAGCTTACTACTTTTGCTGGTTTCTTAGTACTTCACTATCTGGTGTTGGTTTATTCAACACATAATAGTCTCTTTTAAAAAATATTGTTTTTTTTAAATTTAATATTTTGTTTTAAATTTAATTTTAAAAATGGACATACCCTTTGAGTATATCATTTTTTTCCAGCCGAACAATGACCAATCAATATAGTGATCAAATTCAATAGAACTGAAATATTTCAGGCACCAAATATGTGCAAAGCAGAGAGCTAAATTCTACAGTTGTTTTAAAAAGGGCAACAGTAAATTTTCTATGAAATCATGTTTAATTTTGCTTTCTGATATTTTCTTTAAATCCACATTGCTTTAGATTT
>NW_012101587.1:7340346-7359284 GCF_000951045.1 Mandrillus leucophaeus | reverse complement strand
ATATATTTTTCAGTCTGTTGTGAGTAGTATATATATTTAAAATTATGTTTTTTTGATGAACTGTCACTTTCATCATTATAAAATGCTCTTTTTCTGCTGTTAATATAGCCATACCAGCTCTCTTTTTATCACTTTGTCTTATGGGATGAACGTTTTTATCAGTTAATATTCAACTCATTCATATATTTGCATTATAAATAATTATTTTGTAGATGGCATATAGTTGGGATGTTTATTAAATCTATTTTTACCAAACTCTGCCTTTTAATCAGAGAGTTTAATTCATTTACACTTAATGTAATAATTAATAAGGTGGGATTTATGCCTACAATTTTGCTATGTTTTCTATATGTCTTACTTTTTTCCTCAGTCCTCCATTATAGTATTCTTTTGTGTTAAATAAAAATTTTATTGTACCATTGTAGTTCTCTTATTCATTCTTTTACAGCATATTTTAAATGTTATTTTTATTAGTGGCCCTAGGTATTATAATTAACATCTAAATTTATAATGATCTTATTAAGATTAACACTTTTCTTTCAATAATGTACACAAATTTTGTTTCCTTATGGTTCTATTCCCCACTCCTCTTCTTTTATTTCACTTTTTTAAAATTGCCAAGGTATTCCTGGATTATTTATTTATTGTCACAGAGTACATTTTAATAGATGATTTGTTCATCAATATAGATTTATTATCATTACATTATACAATTGTATTTTAAATGATACAGACCAAAATAAAAGAGAGTTATGAAAAATACATTTGTACTCTTATATTTAGTAATATAGTTACATTTACTGGTTAGATTTCTATTTCTTCATGTGAATTTGAGTTACTCTCAAGTGTACTTTCATTTCAGCCTGAGGGACTCTAGTATTTCTTGTAGTGCAAATCTACTAACCATGAACCATCTCAAGTTTTGTTTTTCTGAGAATATCTTACTTTCTCCTTCATTTTTTTGAATAATTGTTTCACCACATGTAAATTTTTGAGGACTTTTAAAAAAATTTTTGCACCTTATGTAAGTCATCCTATTAATTTATGACTTCCATGATGTCTGTTGAAAAATCAGCTGTTAATCTTATTGAGGGTTACTTGTACGTAATGATGTCAGTCTGTCTGAAGTTCCCAGTACACAAGGAGCGAGTTCCCAGATGGCATAGGGTAGGAATAAAAGCTTACTACTTTTGCTGGTTTCTTAGTACTTCACTATCTGGTGTTGGTTTATTCAACACATAATAGTCTCTTTTAAAAAATATTGTTTTTTTTAAATTTAATATTTTGTTTTAAATTTAATTTTAAAAATGGACATACCCTTTGAGTATATCATTTTTTTCCAGCCGAACAATGACCAATCAATATAGTGATCAAATTCAATAGAACTGAAATATTTCAGGCACCAAATATGTGCAAAGCAGAGAGCTAAATTCTACAGTTGTTTTAAAAAGGGCAACAGTAAATTTTCTATGAAATCATGTTTAATTTTGCTTTCTGATATTTTCTTTAAATCCACATTGCTTTAGATTTTGATATAATTTATTCAATGTGCATTTATTTTTCTTTAAGATATTGCTACAGATTTAAAAAATAAGCATACTAAAACAGAAAGAGGGTAACATGCATTCCTATGGTTATTATCCAAGTTATTATTCATTATTTTCATTTCATTATATTTTCAGCATTATGTAAAAAATATCTTTAAACATTTGGGGAGTGCCAATTACAAACATTTTTTGAATTTTCTAAACCTTTTTATGTTTTGAGATATAATATTTAGATAATAAATACAATTTCATTTTCCTTAATTGAATACCATTAATGTAATGAAAACATTTTGTTTGAGAATTTAATTTAGATGGATTTAATTATTTAAAGCTGTAGAGATTTGCACATAAACAAGCTTGAAAGGATTTTAAATTGCAACAGTATGCATAAATGTTATATAATGGAAGCCTGGTTCTACAGCTACAGAAGACATACACAGCATTTAAAATAACATCAGATTAAACAAATTATGTTTATGTATTATAATTGCTTAAAAATAATAGTATGAATTTGTGAAATAATAATACATGGTTTTCTCCTGAGTCATATTGATCAAATCTTTTATTATTTTTCACTGTCCCTAGTGTCTTATCTGAAATGACAATAAACCACATAATGTATACTTTTCATCCAAAATTATGATATCAACTTTTTATATTGAAATGATTCTAGATTTACAGGAAGTTTCAAAGGTAGTAAAGAGAGGTCCTGTATACCCTTGACAAAGTTTGCCCCAAATGATTACATCTGACATAATTGTGGTATCAAACCAGAAACTTTACATAGTTACAATATGTGAGAATAGTTGTATACTACTTATCAAGTGTAAATTTGTGTTGCTACCACACAGCCAAGATGAAGAGCTCTATCATCACCCTCAAGATCTTTCTGCTGCCACACTTCACATCACACCCTCCTCCTTCACACGATACTGACACTAGTTTATAGTTAGGTTATTTTGAGAATGTTATATAAATGGAGTCATACAGAATATGACCTTTTGAGATTGACATTTTTCATTCAGTATATTGCCTTAGAGGTCTACCCAAGTTGTTGTGTATCAATAGTTTATTAAGTATATTCCCTTTTATTGTTAAGTAGTATTGTAAAGTGGTATGTATGGGCCACATTAAAAGAATAGGAAAACTGCATATATAAATATATATAAAAGATGTAATATTATGAAAGGGAGGGCTAGGCATGGTGGCTCATGCCTGTAGTCCCAGCACACTGTGAGGCTGAGGTGAGAAGATCACTTGAGCCTAGGAGTTCAATACTTGCCCGGGAACCATGGTAAAATCTCCTCTCTACCAAAAATAAAAAATAAAAATAAATAAAAATAAAATCAGCATGATTGCATGTGCTTGTAGTCCCAGCTACTTGGGAGGCTGAGGTGGGAGCATATTTTTTTTATAATTTTAATGCCTTTGTCAATATATTTAACTACATTTACAAATTAATATGAAATACAAATCATAAATAGTATGCTAAGAAATCATGTATTAAATAGGTGTGTGGAGTTCTTCAGAGAAACAGAACTAATAAGACATATGTGTATTAGTTCAAATACACACATCCTATTAGATAATTGGTTCATGCTATTGTGAGGTTTAAGTCTGAAATCTGGGCTGGGCACGGTGGCCTGTAATCCCAGCAATTTGGGAGGCCGAGGCGAGTGAATCATGAGCACAGGAGTTCAAGACCAGCCTGGCCAACATGGTGAAATCCCGTGTCTACTAAAAATACCAAAAATTAGCTGGTCATAGTGGTGGGTGCCTGTAATCCTAGCTACTTGGGAGGCTGAGGCAGGAGAATTGCTTGAACCCAGGAGTTAGCTGAGATCACGCAACTGCACTGCAGCTGGGATGACAGAGTGAGACTCCATCTGAAAACAAACAACAACAACAAGAACAACAAAAGCAAACAAAAAGACCTGCACAGCAACATCTAGATTGATGTTTGACCAAACATCTGGGCCATATATATAGCCTAGCCAAGTTGGCAAATAAAATTATCCATCACAGAAAAGAAAATCTATTATGGAACATGGCTTGTTAGGAAATCTACTTTTAGTAGTTATTTCTTAAATTCCTTGCATTTCCAACAGGAAAGTTGTAGAATATTCTGTTTGTTAAAGAGATAAGTGAACCAGAGGATATATATTGATTAAATTGTGAAAACTCTAAGAATAAAGTGTTTCTTGTGCTAATAAGAAGGTGCCATCCTTATAGCTGTATTGCTACTAATGAAAATCAAATAGCCATGAGGCCACTTGTGAGCACAACTGGGGAGGAGCACTGACACCTGGCGAATCACGCAAAATCGAACACAAATTCTGAGAAAAGTAAGAAATTGAAATGCCAATTCCTTTTACTCCAAACTTATCAAGACCTCAATTGTCATCTCTTCTTTTGCCTTTGTTAATTTGAGTAACATGCATACACACCAGAGAAATTAAGCTACACATAACATACTAAAGATTATTTATGCTATTTTAATGTATTGACCAGTTATACTTTACAAATTCTATATTGAAACCTACTGTAATAAAATAGCAGTTACCAAGTAGAAGGCTTCGTTCAGCTGGTTAAGAACATCACAGCAAACTCATGGACACAGCAGCCTTTGCTTTTCTCTTCTCTCATGTATAAAATGACTCAGGAGTTGTTAACTCCATACATTCGTTTCAGCTGTCACTGGACCTGTTGATGAGCACCAGGAGCCTTCTCCTGGTACATGGTTCAAGGAATGATATTTATGGTAAGAAGGCAGAGAGTCAAAGGGGAAGAACTCTGAGTGGTCCTGAATGGACCTCAAATAACTGTTAATCTAATTATCCTGATGATTCCTTCAAATTCCTGCATTTTGCATGTGATGACTCTGACCTCTTCTAGAAAGGGGCTTCCAGTGGGAGCTCTCTCTGTCAGCCTGACCTCGTCAGCTGTTTCTTCTCCAGGATACCTTCAAAATTTGTAGACTGCTCTTTGCTCCTTTACTATATTATGTCACTATTATGCTCTCTCTCTCCCCACCCCTTACACACACACACACACATCCCCTTGTATATATGTGTGTATATATGTGTGTATATATACACATATATACACATATATCAAAATATGTATATATGTATATATGTATATATACACACATATACATGTATATATGTATATGTGTATATACACACATATATGTATATATGTACGTATATATGTGTACACACATGTATATATGTACATGCATATGTGTACACATACGTATATATGTACATGCATATATGCGCACGCACGTGTGTATGTGTACGTGCATGTATGCGCACGCACGTGTATATGTGTACGTGCATGTATGTGCACGCACGTGTATATGTGTACATGCATGTGTGTACATGCATATATGTATACACACACGTATACATATATGTACATGTATATACACACGTATACATAGATGTACATTGTATATGTATACACACGTATATATGTACATGTATATATGCATACACACACGTATACATGTATATATGTACATGTATATATGTACATGTATATATGTACACACATACATGTATATATGTACATGTATATATGTACACACACGTACATATGTACATGTATTGTATATACATACATGTATATATGTACATGTATATGTATATACACACATATACATGTATATATGTATATACACACACATGTATATATACATGTGTATATGTATATATGTATGTGTATATCTACACATACGTGTATATATGTATTTTTATATACATACATATACATGTATATATTTATGTATATATACACATATCAAAAATGTCCCACACAATCCTCATTTCTTAATGCTACAATGAAAGCCAATGTGCCAATCCTTTTGTGAGTTAATTGGCCTAAGAAAATTCTTTAGGTACTATTAGCAAATTCTAATCACATCTCTCTTAGAATGAAGGTCCATCACATAACATTTACTTTACTGGAATTGAATACTATCAACTAGGCTAATAAACAAACAAATCATAAATGAAAACAACAAAAGAAAGAGAGTGAAATAGAAAGGAGGAGAGGATAATTTTAATGGCAGCTGTAAGTTGCCCTGTCCTATTGAGCATCAAGCATTTGTGCACAAAGGATGAAGGCAGTGAGAGCAAAACAATAGATTTTTTTTTTTGGAAAAACCTAAGAAGAATGTGTAAATAATTTTGTGAATTTCTCACCCTTGGCAGAGAGGTGAAGCACAATTGCTAAGGAGGGCAGGTAGTAGATTGTGAAGGCTTCAGGAAGAAGCTGAAAAATTAAGTGCCATGGAGAAACATGGGTTAAAGAACAGTTAGCAGATGGATACAGTTATGCATGGAATAAAAATACCTCTAACAGGAAAAACCATTAAATTGCAACCTTTATAAATTTGATCATATATTTAAATCATAAAAACTTTCCAAGATTTTAATTGTGTATAGTAGTCCTCTATGGAATCACTTAATACATCTTTCTTTGTACATAGTGTACTTATTCTTACATATTTCTTGTATTGGACTTCAGGAACAATACAACGTGTACTGCAATTTTGGGACAAAAGCTACAAAGATAATTTTAAACTCTTGCTTTTTTTCTTTTATATTGAATCCAGCACAAAATTCCATCATGAATCTCAAAATCATTCTAACACAATTAAGAATTATAATATTATGATGAATTAACATGAGAAGGATATTGATATCTTCTCATGCTCATGAGAGAGAAAAATAAAATTACATTTAAGGAGTAGTTGATAATGGATTATAGCAATTTTATTGAGTATCAAATGACACATAATTCTTAATAACTCTAAATTAAAAACACATCTTTCCTAATAATATTTTAGACCAAGACTGTATCTGCACTATGCTAAACTATGATTGATAACTTAAATTAAGTCAAATAATTTAGGTTTAATATTTCAAGTAGTCCAAACATTCACAGATCAGTTCAATCTTTATAGTTAATTTTGTGATTCTAAATGGATAAAAAATATTGCCACCATTTCTAAAAAGATTCTTCAGTTTCTCTGACATATTTAAATTTTGCATGATTTATTTCGCAAAGAATAAAAGCATTTTAGAAATCTGAAATATTTAATATTTCTTGATACATCAAGCATTATGTTTTTGTTATTTATTCTATATTATGTATTCATCAATCTTGTTCATAATAGAATACTATGAGCTGTTGTTAGCAATTATCTTAATTGGCAGTTTACTTCAATATTTGTCAAAGGCACAGTAAGTTCTTCCAACATCTACATATAAAATGCCTTTTTTTTTTGTACTTCTAAGTTGACTTATGTTGCTCTTCTTTGGGGAAGAATTTATTTTGCTTTATTTTAAATGACACTGGCCTTTGATTTAAATGCCCTGAATATAGTGCAACATGAATGCAGGTATGAAGTTTTGTCCCAGCACTCACTGAAATCAATTGAACTTACGATCATCTAGTACAAGGTAAAATACCTATATGATTAAGTCATAATTGATTGTTCTTTATTAAATTCTTTCTAAAAAATTTCAAAGTATGTTTTTTTTTCTTGGATAAGGGATTCTACTCTTCCAAAAAAAAATCACGTCTCCCAGCTTTCTGTTGCTTTTTTCTGACCTACTCATCTATCATCAATTGCTTTGTAAAAGAAAAATTAACCCGAATTTTGACTTCTTTTTCCTGTAAATAATAACAACAGTAATTCTTTTGGAGTGTGTGAATCCAGAATACCTAAGTTGAAGCTAATCATTCACAGATTTATAATTTCAGAAGGATCATTGGAATAGACTGGAAGAGAGGGTAGGAGTCTGCTTTGAGTGGTCTGCTGCTGCTGTTTTTATTGTGCAAGTCCCCACCGAAATGAGATCTAAACGGTGTTAATTAGATAAGCATATCTGGGGTCCATGGGGCTAGAAGATTCGTATCATTATATTAGATGTCATCTGGGAAATAAAGAATTAAAAATAAGTCAATCCATATAGCTACCAAAGTTTATCTGAAAATCATGTGAGTTACTCATATCCCTTAATTTTATTTACTGTTTGATTTTGCTTTTCAATTTTATTTTACACATATGGTAATTGAAATAGATAGGATAATGCAAAATATACATTTAAACAGATACTGGTCAAAGAATGTGGTTAAAAGAGAGGGTTGTAATGAATCATTATACTTAAGGGGCTATGGAAATGCCTAAATTTAAAAAAAGGGAGGATCTAGACAATATTCTGAAACTACAAATAGAAGAACTTCTATATAAAATTTTATAAAGTTCCATGAATAGAAGTGTGCTTAATGATACATATATTTAATTGTGTGTATTTATGGTTACTCCAGTGAACTTTAAAATATGAAAAACACATTAGATTTATAGATAATTATGTATAGTACTCAATCCTTCAATCATTGCTTTTTTAAACTTAGTCTTTGCAATACAATCACTTTATAATCTAAATATATTTTTCATCTATTAATATGCAATCTATTCTGTAACCATGAGGTAAACAGATAGAGACAATTATTAATGAACAAAATATGAAATGCAATTTAAGCAATATTTATAGCTGGGAGCTTAATTTAAGAAATCATGAATGAAGAATACTATACACAATAACTGACCTTCAGATGTACAACAGTAAAGAACATTCTCAAAAACTGTAAGAGTTTACAAAAGTTAGGATATAGATCCTCTCCCTTAAAACATATATGTATATATATATGCACATACATATTTCAGAAAAACTTAAGTTAATCCAATTTAAGAGAGCAAGTAAACTAAACACTGAAATCTAAATTAAATGTGTTTAGTTAAATCTAATTGTTTTCCAAATTTGAGTATAGAAATTCTATCAAAAGTTACATATTATTATCTTAGAAAATAACCTCATACTAAACAAAGATGAAAAAATATAGAGGAGAATTTGGGGTCAAGTAAATGTATGTTAATTATTAAGATATTACAACAATTAATAATTATTTTCTTATTTTCTTAATAACTATTTTCTTAATTCCATTAGAAAATAGGGGGAGAAAAGGCACAGATATTTGAAGGAGAAATAAAAATTACCGCAATTGCTTTTTTGTATCTGAAACACAGTATTCATTTCTTTTTTGCAAGAGCTCATAACACATACACAAAAATAAACCATATGCTGCTCCATAAAATAGTTCTCCATAAATTTCAAAGGATTACAGTCATGCAGACTATGATCCCTGCTCATAGTACATTTAAGCCATAAATCAATGCCAAAAATAAAACTAGAAAATTCATACATATTAGAGTATTAAACAGTACACTTCTAAATAATTAATTGGTCAAAAATGAAATTGTGATGATGATAATAAAAACACGTAGCACATATTATAATGAAAATACAACACACAAAAATTATGTGTGGCAAATGTGTTCTCTCTCTGGAACGTGCAACACCCTCCTTTTCCTGACCTTGAACATCAGAGCTCTAGGTTCTCCAGCCTTTGAACTCTGACACTCGCACCAGCGAACTCCCGTATCCTCAGGCCTGCTGCTCTGGACTGAGAGACCACTACTGGCTTCCCTGTATCTGAGGCTTTTGGACTTGAACTTAGCCATGCAACTGACTTCCCTGGGTTTCCAACTTGGAGATGATCTATAATGGAACCTCCCAATATCCATAATCACATTAGCTAATTTCCCTAATAAATCCCCTCTCCTCTCTCTCCCTCACTCTCTTTCTCTCTCTCTCTACCTATCTGTTTATTATCAATCTGTGTATATCCAATTGGTTTTGTCTCTTTGGAGAATACTAATAAAAAGAGAAAATAGGGTATTGCCACGACTGAATATTTTGTTTGTATGTGTTTCAATATATATGGAAAAAAGTTAATTCCGACCTATATATCACACAAAACACCCAAATTAATTTATGATGTGCCTTACACTTAAACATGATAAATCTATATGTATTTAGACGACAATGTAAGATTGTTTTTTGATCTTAGAATAGGCAAAAGTTTTAATAACAAGGCACAAAAAGGTGCAGATCTTTTAAAAATTGTACTTCATCAAAATTGAAAATGCACGTTCATCCAAAGACAATGTTTCGTGAGGATGTGGAGAATTTGGAATCCTTATTCATTGCTTATGGGAATGTAAAGTGGGGTAGCTGCTGTGGAAAATATTTTGGCATCTTCCAAAAGTTAAACATAGAATTGCCATATGTACTGGCAATTCCACCCCTGGGTATATACCTATTAAGAACTGAAAATGGATATTCAAAAATATACTTGTACACGAATGTTCACAGCAGCACTATTCGCAGTAGACAAAAGATGAAAACAACCTCAATGTCCAACAATAGATAAATGAATAAATATGTTATATCCATACAATGGAATATCGGTTATTGAAATGAATGAAGTAGTAATAAATGGTACACCAGGGATGTTTCTTAGAAACATCATGTAAGCGTAAAAAGCCATAACAGTTAACATGTAGTATGATTCCATTGATATGAAATACCCAGAAGAGACAAATCAATAGAGAGAAAGCAGATGAGTGCTTGCCACAGACTGAGGCGAGAGGGATAAGGAACAGCTACTGAATGAGCCCTAGATCTCTGTTCATTTTGAAACTGAATAGAGCTGACGGTTGCACAAATTTGCAAAAGTTAGATGCCATTGTGTCGTACACCTGAAATGGTTAATTTTATATTATGGGAATTTCACCCCCTAAAAGATAATGTTTCGATAGTGAAAAGACAAATTATAGACAGGGAGAAAAATATTTGGAATACATATATCTGACTTGGGGCCTATGTGCAGAATATAAAAACATACTCCTAAGTAACAATAATTAAAAGAAGATGAAACCTCTTCTCTTTCCCAAATAGGTAAAAGTCCTTAACAACTAAATCATGAAAGAAGATACACATTTGACCAGTAAGCATATCAAATAGTATTAAAATCATTAATCATCAATAAAAATGTGCAGTATCACTATTTATTCATCAGAACGACTAAATACGTTTTTCTTAAATTTAAGACAGCAAATTTTGAATAGTATGGAACAACTTGAACTCTCATATATTGCTGGTGGATGTGTGGAATGCAGTAATGTTGGAAATTTGCTTGGCATCTTAAAAAAGAAGCCATTAAATAAAGCTAAATACAAAATGACTCTATGATACAACAAATCTACTTGTAGGTCTATACAAAAAATAAATTATTCTGTATAGCCACAAGGACTGTATGGTCCGTCTGTCTGGCTGGCACAGTATTAATAAAATCACACAGATTAGTTGCTTAAACAATAGAATTTATTACTCACCTTTCTGGATGTTGGGATGTTCAAAATCAATGTGTCAGCTAATTGAAATTTTGGTGAGGGCCCTCTTCCTAGTTTATAGATAGCTGCTTTCTTACTGTATCTGCATGGCAGCAAGAGAGAGAGAGAGGACACGCACACACACACGCACATACACAGAGGGTGAAACAGTGAGCACAACCACTCTCCTGTTTCACTAGTTGCTATGGTATTAATGTGACCCCCAACTTCATGTGTTGGAAACTTAATCCACGATGCAATAGCGTTGGGTGGTGGGATTAAATCATAAAGTCTTTGTCCTCATGAACAGATTAATGCCTTTATAAAATGGCTTGTGGAGGTGAGTTCCCTCTTTTTTATTTTTATATTTATTTATTTATTTTTTAAGAAGGAATCTCACTCTGTTGCCCAGGCTGGAGTACAGCGGCATGATCTCGGCTCACTGCAATCTCTGCATCCCTGGTTCAAGCAGTTCTCCTGCCTTGAGTAGCTGGGACTACAGGTGCGTGCCACCACGCCCAGCTAATTTTTGTAATTTTTAGTAGAGATGGTTTCACCACATTGGCCAGGCTGGTCTCAAACTCTTGACCTCACGATCCACCCACCTCAGCTTCCCAAAGTGCTGGGATTACAGGCATGAGCTACCATGCCTGGCTGTGAGTTGCCCCTCTTATGTTCTTCTGCCACGTGGGGACCCTATGTTCATCCCCTTTTGCTGCTTCCACCTGCTACCAGGTAAGAAACCAGCAAGAAAACCTGCACCAGATGCTGGTATCTTGATATTAAATGTCCTAGTCTTCAGGGCTATGATAAATATATTTCTGTTCTTTATAAATTACTTAGTCTCAGGAATTCTTTTATAGCAACACAAAATGCACTAAGACACTAATCTCAGGCCAGGGCCCCACCCTTATGACCTGATTTAACCTTGATTACCTCTGGATAAACACTACCTTCAAATACTCACATTGAGGGGTTAAACCTATAAGCTTTATGGGGACACAACTGAGTTCTTAGCAAAAACCAGTATTAAAATGTTCATAGCAACTTCATCTACCTTAAAACTAGAAATAACCCAAATATTCATCAGAAGAATTGACTAGCAGTCCATATGATCATTAGTATACTCAGACAATGGAATACCATACAGCAATAAAAGGAATAAGTTATTGGCCCATGGAATAACATGACTGACTCTCACTCTCAAATATATTGTGATGAGCAAAAGTAGCTACAAAATATTACAGGCAAAAGAACATGAAAATAAAATAGTTTTAGAAGTCAGAATAGGGGTGACCATGGAATAGGGGTGGAATTGAGAGAGGGAAACAAAATACATAAGAATTGGAAAGATTAAAAGGTTTCATTTTCATAGGGCTACTGTCAGGAGATGAATTGTGTCCTCCTAATATTCATAGGTTGACATCCTAAATCCAGAACCTCAGAATGTGACTGTATTTGGAGATCGTGCCCTTAAAGAAGTAATGAAGGTACAGTGAAGTCGCAAGGTGGGCCTAATCCAATATGACTGTTGCCCTTGTAACAAGAGATTAGGATACAGAAATGTACAGAAGAAACACCAGCTGAAGACACAGGGAGAAGATGGATATCGATAAGCCAATGAGAGGCTTCAGAAGAAAGCAACCATGTGGACACCTTGGCCTTGCATTTCTAGCCTTCAGACTGTGAGGAAATAAATTGCTGGTGTTTAAGCCACCCAGAGGGCGGTACATTTTTATGGCAGTCCCAGGAAACAAATACAGCTACATAAAACTACTTTATTCATTATTTATGATTACTTATATAAAGCTCTGGTGATTAGGACAGGGGGTATTTGGTGCAGAAAGGGAAGATTCAGTAATGGAAGGGAAAAATGGACTCACCAAAATAGCACTCCCATTTGAAAATGCCATCGAAAAGATATGATGTTGCCTAGCAAGGCAGGAAAGCACGGATGTTTAATACAATGGTTCACATTAATACACTATCCATATGGAGAAACAACAGAACTTCTATCTTAAATCACAAACAAATTCATCTTCAGCTTTATTAAAGATCTAATTGTAAATGTCAAACACATAATAAAATATTTTAAAAATAATATGGAAGCATATCCTTATTCCTTTGGATAGGAAAGCATTTCTAATACATGACAGCTCAAGAAGCATAAACCACAAAAGAAAAGAAGGAAATGTTTGAGAATATTAATGTTAAGAAATTCTGCTCCTTAATGTAGACGATAAATTAAATGGAAATAAAAGTCACACATTTACAAAAGATATTTTCATCCCATAAAACTGACACTTACTCTTCTTTTGGATAGATCAATATGCCAGTGAGTCTTTCACCCCCCACCCACACACACACACACACACATACGCAAACCATCACACAAAACACCTGAATTTTAGAGGAAAGGAAACAAAAGTGGTCAATAAACATATGAAAAGTTGCACTGCTTCATTATTAATCAGGGAAATGCAAATTAAAACCACATGAGACAATAGTTTATGCTCACCAGATTGACAATTACCAGAGTTTCTGAATTATCAAGTGCATGAGGGGATTTGCAGCAATCACAGCTGTTTACATATCGCTGCTCTGAATCTACATCAGACACACAACCTGAAAACAATCTGCATTATCTAGCAAAGCTGAAGAGGAGCCAATCCTGTAAGCCAACCATTCCATTATTTCATGAATAGTTGTAAACATGCCCCAGGAAACAGGTAGGAGAGTGTTCCTAAACACACCATGTGTCAAAAAATCTGACAATTAAAACAAGTAACAATAAAACTAGTAATAATAGAATGAATATAATTAATATATGTTCGTAAAACTGTGACACCGCAGTGAAAATGAATGACGTATGTCTATATGTATTGACATTTTCTCAGTAAAATTTTGTTTCAACAAATAAAGTCACTGAAAAATAATTTTAACAATTTTAATATGCATCAAATTATTTTAAGTTACAAACAAGCAAAAGAAAACTATATTTAGAAATACAAAATATAAAGTAAATACAATAAATAATTGGCGCAATGTAAACAACACTTCTTTTTCTAAGGAATAAAGATGTTTATTTTATGTAAAATCATCTACTCACATGCAATTATGTTATTGTTATTATTATAATAAAGTCAAGAAAGTTATCTGTTTTACTGTTGTTCATGCTTTTAGCATGTTAGAGGGAGCATACATGCGGACCACAGGCAAAAAGATGACCCATATGAAGAGGAATTTTGCCTCATTGTCCTGATTGCCTGACAAGCATCTAGCAGGTGCCCAGAAAAATAATATTTTTGAATAAATTTAATTATCTGAACAAATGAAAAGAACAAAAACAGAAAAATTTCTGACGTTACATTTCAATGATCTGCACAATTGTAAAGGAATCCTCCTAAGGCAGAAGAGACAAAGGGCTTCAAAGCTAATGGCAATGACGTCTATATTACTAAAATTGTTATCAGATTCTTGCAATGTTAATCTTTGGACAATTTACTTCATCATAGAACCTTATTTCTAGTTAACATTTTAAAAAAATTAAAAAATAAATATACCTTAGTACTAAAATGACCATAACTTAGACAACTTAAATTTGTTTATATTTCAGAATATCATCATCATGAAATGGTTCTGATTATACTAGTTTATAAAGCATCAAGATGACATCTTAGTCAACTGGGCAGACCAGGATTTTTGTCAATTGTTATTGTGTAACCTTTAAGACATTTTACTAATGTTCTATAACATATAGACTGTTCAATTATAAATGTATGAAAATACAACTATTATCTCCCAGTTTTTGAGCAATTACATATTGTTGAATGTGAATCTGTTTGTCGTGTTCTGTAACAAGTTAAAGTTATCTTTTTGGTAATCAAAAAATAAACATTTAAGACCGGAAGCGGTGGCTCACGGCTGTAATCCCAGCACTTTGGGAGGTTGAAGCAGGCAGATCACTTTCAAGACCAGCCTGGGCGATATGGCCCAACCCTCTCTCTACGAAAAATAAAAACATTAGCCAGCCATGTTGGAGCACACCTGTAATCCCAGCACTTTGGGAGGCCGAAGCGGGTGGATCACCTGAGGTCAGGAGATGGAGACCATCCTGGCTAACACGGTGAAACTCCGTCTCTACTAAAAACACAAAAAATCGGCCGGGCGTGGTGGCGGCGCCTGTAGTCCCAGCTACTCGGGAGGCCGAGGCAGGAGAATGGCGGGAACCCGGGAGGCGGAGCTTGCAGTGAGCCGAGATTGAGCCACTGCACTCTAGCCTGGGCGGCAGAGCGATACTCCGTCTCAAAAAAAAAAAACATTTAAAAATGAAGAAAAAAATTCGACAATATAACGATTTCCACCATACAAAGTTCTTAAGAGTAAGTAATAAAAGCCCCTCTTCAGTGTCATTGTCCCACTTCCTTCTTTTTCTTCTATTGGCAACAGCGTGCATCCCTCCAGACCTTTTACTGTCCATTTATGCTTAGAATTAGTAAATTCAAAAATACGACTGAGATGCATATTTTCTGTTTAAATAAATATAATATCATAGGTACGTTTATAAAACTTACTATAATTCTACATTTGATGCATTTTGGAGATTGTCATTTGGTGTTATTTTATTAATCAACTCTATTTAATTTCAGCAAAGTGTCTTAGCCACATTTGAGCTATCCTCCTACGGATGAATATTCTTGCTGTTTATGTTGCACCATTAGCAAAATGCTGCATAATATCCTCTTGTGTATCTGTGTGTGCACCGAAGTTAATATTTCTGTAGGATCTCTCATGCAGATGTGTAATTGCCAAACAAATTTTAATAAATACAATCAAATTGCTCTCCCAAAAAGCTTTTGCAATATTTGTTCTCAATATTTTTGTCAACATTGTATATTATCAATCTGTTGGGAAAAACAAGATAATTTTTAGTTTTTCCATGTTTCTGCTGACTAGTGAGTACTAACATAATTTTACGTGTTTAATAGACAACTGTGGATTTAGTAAATTGCCTCTTCATTTACTTTATTCAGTTTTTACTTTACTTGGTTTTCTTTTTCTTTGTCTATTTGTGGGAATTATTTATAAGTTAATAATGTTAATTTTTTTTCTTTTCTGAAAAACATGTTTATAGTCTAGCAGGTGTCTTAAATAATATTAGCACAAATGGAATATTTTTAATTTAAACACTTTAATTATATAGCTATATATTTTCTACGACTCATTTTTATTTCCTGACACTGTGTTCCAGTCCCCTAGGGTGGACATGAAGAGAACTAAGGACATTGTTAACATCGCTCCTGGACTGCATTTGTGCTTAGAAAAGAGTAGAGGCTGTCAAGAAGTGATTTTGACCAGAACCTGTCTGTGAGGCAGCTCTGCTGTTCTAGTTGAAACTTGATCTATTTCTTTTTGTAATTACAACGGGTTCCTGTTGAAGAACCATCTTTTGCAGCAATATGTACACTTAATATCAGTATGTTGATATGGATAATTCAACTATACTATATATATACTTTTTATAGACATGCAAACTAATTAATGTTCCAAAATATAATTTATATAAGAAATCCATTCTAAGTCACAAATAAACACACAGTGAACATACAATTTGAATTTGTCTTAATTATTAGTTAAGATTTGGAGAGATTAATGCAAGTTAAATTAATGCAGTTTTTCATTTAAAACTAGCTTTGTTGGCTATATACTTTTTTAGAGTTTTTGTCTTTACAGGGACAATAAAGCTGCTTTAACTTCATATCACCATCTAGTGGCAGAGCATATACTTCTTAGAAGGAGACAATAGAAGAAGAGACTGAAAATTAAAAGTAACCATGAAAGTTACAGAAATACAAATATCACATGTTCTCACTCATAAGAGGGTGTTAAAAACGGTGTACACCTGGATGTAGAGAGTGTGATGATGGACCCCGGAGACTTGGAAGGGCAGAAGTGAGAGGAGGTGGATGCTGAGAAATTACTTACTGAATACAATGTACGTTATTCAGGTGAGGAATACCCTAAACTCCTGAGTGGACCACCACATATGTAACAAAATTGCACTCGTTCCACGAAAATTTATATACAATTTTTTAAAGTAGGGATTTTATGACAGCTTTATCATATTGGAAAAAAGTTCTCCAAATATCAGGCATACATATATTCAGAAAATGAATTTGAGGGTTAATTAGTTAGTTATACTTCTGATTTAAGCTTGTGTATTTAAATTTATTCATTTTAATTTATATTGTATTTATTATCCCTTATACCACAAGCTTTTACATTCAAAGGACCAGTTTGTTTTTATGGATATACTCTACAGAGCAGTTTAAAACTGTTGCTACTTACTGTCTACCTGGCTTTGTAATTCTTTTGATGAGAATTTTTAAAACTATTATCTCTCATGAAGCCATATTATCTAGTGTTTTCTTTCCAATAATATTACTGGGAAAATATTAAGGGTACTAAATTAGGTGAATAAGTAGAGTTTTAAGTATTAGGAAGAAAGAAAAAAACTGAGTTTTACTAATAATTCAATTTCTAGTATATCATTGATTAAAAAATTGTTTTAAATACAGTCTTTTTTCATAAAATGTGGAGTTATTTTAAAAGTGACGTTCTTTGCTTGCTTCCAATTTTCTTTGTTAACATATGCTGACTTCTCTGTTGTCTCTCACTAACCTAGCATTATCTTATAATAAATAGAGGAGAATTGCCCAAGCACTTTTTTCTTTCAACTTTGGAGACTTTATCTGCAATATAAATAGTCTTTATGTTACAGTCATCACGTCATCATTTTGTAGTTCTAGAAAGATTCTGCTCCAGAGCTCCTGCGTTGCCATTCCTAAAGGTATCTCTATGCTTTTCTTTATTGAAGGGGAACAGCATGCTTTCAAAATGTTGCCATAGAGGTGTGCAACATGGAGGTCCCACATTTGATACTGTGGGGATGTCTTTGCCTTCCCTGTAGCGACCAGCAAGGTAGCGACAAGTCCTTGAGTAAAATATTGTAACAGGAAAAATTTGGCAGGTTTGGAAAGCATTCTAAGAGTGACACCAAATTAACACAGTAATGTATGCTATGATTTGCTAAAGACTCCTTGCCGAGATAGACACTTTGAGGTGAAGCTCAAACAGTTATTTTCAAAGTGAAATTTTATTAACTAGACCTAAGCTGCAGTTATGCTAACATTATAATTATTCTAACTGCTCATTCACTTTCAAATATAAATACAATACAGTCATCTGTCAGAATCATATTCATAAATCGTGGCACCCGGCGGGATCCACAGACAAATGTGCACTTTAATAAGAAAAAGTGCTGTGAAAGTAAAATAAGTTTCCTGTTGCAGCCAGTAAATGCATTACAGCCTAAGTTTCAGGAGGAGGCTTGTCACAGCAAAGTCATTATATAGAAAGTATAAAAGGACTTGGCATAATAACAGTATGAATTTGGAAGAAAAGTGAAATTATAAGGTATAATTATTGCCTTGTCCTATAGCATCTTATTTAGCTGTATTTCCCAGATGCTTAACTGCCTTGATAAAATATGTGAAGGTATTATTTAAATCGTTGTATTATTTTAATCATATGCGATTTGGTAGGCCAAATAATATATAAACACAGGCGAAGGTATGTTTCATGTTATTCACATTTATTTTTAATTTTCTTAGTGAACTCTAATCTTTATAGTAATAGTATTTTGCATTCTTTCTTTAAATTAACACCAGTAGTATCAAGATGCAGCATTATCTGTAATATGGTTGACATTATATATCTATGTATAACATATAATATACCTATAATATATATGTATAACATATCTGTCTAATATATGTATAACATATATGTATAATATATAATACGTATTATATATTATATATAATATATAATACATATATATAATACGTGTTATATCTGTCTCTTATACACATCTAGATGTGTATAAGAGACAGATCTGTGCCTGTGCAGATGGCACTACCCTTTCTTTTCTGAAAAACATGTTTATAGTCTAGCAGGTGTCTTAAATAATATTAGCACAAATGGAATATTTTTAATTTAAACACTTTAATTATATA
>NW_012101587.1:7323750-7340296 GCF_000951045.1 Mandrillus leucophaeus | reverse complement strand
TATACATATATATTATATATAACATCTACAGTTTATATATGTTATATTATATATAACACATTAAAGTACATAGTTTATTTAAAGGTATGTATTTAGCTGTAAGATTAAACATCAATATTATGTTATATATGCATAGGCATAAAATATGTGTTTATAAGCACATGGCTACATTAATTCATTTCAGAATGCATTTCTCTGTAATGGGATACAGTGATAAATAGGACAAAATTTCTGCCTCAAATAAACAGATAATATAGATGATTTGAGATTATGGTGACTGATAAGAAGTTAAACAGGGCAATAAGCTATCTCATGGAAAGGGAGGCCTCACATTTTGAAGGGAATTTCAAAGAATGTGTGGCCCAGTTGCAAAACACTAAGACTGTAACCAAGCCTGCTAAAGACCTACACAGCAGCCACAGTTTTCAGTACAGTACTGTATTAGTCCATTCTCACATTGCTATAAAGAATTACCTAGAACTTAAAGTATAACAAAAAAATAAACCAATAAATAAAAATAAATAAATAAAAAAGAATTACCTGAGACTGCGTAATTTATAAAAATAAGAGGTTAAATTGATTCACAGTTCTGCAGGCTATACAAGCAGCATAGCTGGAGAGACCTAAGGACACTTACAAGGTGAAGTGGAGGGAGGCACGTCTTACATGGCTGGAGATGGGGGAATGAGGGCGACGGGGAAGGTGCCCCACACTTTTAAACAACCAGATCGCTTGAGCTCTCATTCACTATCTTAAGAACAGCAAGTGGAAAGTCAGCCCCCATAATCCAATCGCCTCCCACCAGACCCCTCCTCCAACGCTGGGGATTAAAATTCGACATGAGGTTTGGGTGGGGACACAAATCCAAACCGTATCAAGCACTTAAAGGACTTTTAGCTTCATCTTTGTTTTGGTCCCTAAATATTTACCCTTTTTTAAATGAGCTTAGTCATATATTCACACAATTAAAAATTAAAGTATTTATCCAGCATTTCTTATAATTTTTAAGCAAGTAGTTTTTGCTTTTTTTGCTCTAACCCAACAGTCTAATATTTCTAGAAACAATATTTTAGGATACACTTCTACTCTTTACAAAATTTCCAAATGTCTTCTTTCTGTCTTTCTTCTTTTTTCTGTCTTCTTTTTTGAGACCAGGTGTCATTCAGTCTCCCAGCCTGAAGCTGTGGTGTGATCTCAGGTCACTGCAACCTCCACCTCCTATGCTCAATCAATCCTCCCACCTCAGCTTCTCGAGTAGCTGGGATTACAGGAGCATGCCACCATGTCTGGCTAATTTTTGTGTTTTTAGTAGAGATGGGGTTTTGCTATGCTGCCCAGACTTATCTCGAACTCCTGGCCTCAAGCAATCCAATCACCTCAGCCTCTTAAAGTGCTAGGTTCAAATGTATCTTTGAAGCTATATTCTTCAAAATTAACGTGAAACTAAGAATAATATGAAATTAAGAATAAAAAACAGCTATGATACAAATTTATCCTCAGTTAATAAGATAGAACTTCTAGTTTAATGCCAATACATTGCCTCTGTGTCTCAAAACAGAGCTGTTCACATAATCTATAATTTTTATTGTCATAATCTATAATTTTTATTGTTTTCTATAAACTCAGTAAAGATTCTTTGCTTTGTAGGATTCCTGTTGAATAAAATGTCACTTAAATGAACTTTTACCCAATAGTACCATATGTATACAGTATATTCGCTTAAAATGTGAATAAAATTTTAAGAATATACAGTCCTATATTAGGAAATTCAATGTTGGGAATTTAGATTTTGCAAATTGTTTAATACTAAGTAGTTTCTAAAGAGAACTAAATATCAGCATTTAAAAATCTTTAAGTATTCACAATCAAATATATCAAAGCAGATTAAGCAACAATCAAAATCTGTGACTAATGTCATTTCTTAACAACCTACCACATTATTTTAAAATAAATATCTGTTGCAGATAACATTATTTGAGTGTTTGTATCAGAATATGTCATGAACCTTTTTAATAGTCATTGTTTGCATACTCTGAACTTATGCCGTCCAATAGTAGTGACTATGGACCACTTGAACTGTGGCTAGGGCAACTGAAGACCTTATATTTTCATTTTATTTTACTTAAATTTAAATTTAAAGAAGAAACTGTCACTTTGAGTCATTGGGAAACTTTTAAGTATGTTTGCAGCAAAATGAGTATATGAATCAACACATTTTGGCTATGAATTTATAAAATTTACATACAGGTCAAGTATTTTAAGTGAATGATAGATATTAAAATGTTCAATGAGTATTTTACTTTTATTTTCAAATTTTTATTAGCGACAGAATCTCGCTCTGTCTCCCAGGCTGCAATGGTGTGATCATAGCTCACAGTCACATTAAACTCCTGGGCTCAAGAGATTCCCTCACCTCAGCCTCCTGAGTAGTTGGGATTACAGGTAAGCACAACCATGTCCAGCTGATTTTTAAAATGTTTGTGTAGAGATGAGTTCTCACTATGTTTCTCAGGCTGACAAATTTTTAAAACAATGTGAAAACATAATATAAAAGATTTCTTTATTAGTATATCACATTAATTACATTTTGAGTGATAATTTATATATTAAATTAAATATATATTTTAAATTGAATCCAAGATTTTTACTAGTTATAAAGAAATTTTAAAAATTTAAAATACACATGCAGATCATATTTTATTTTCTTCAGAGTTTCTTCAGAGTTGTTCTAGGCGACAGTTTAGAAATTACAGGCCAGTATTTGTCAAGTTCCTCTATTTTGTAGGTATTTGAGTGTAATTCCCACTGTTATTGACCTCAGATGTAATGCATTCAAATAGAATAGAATAGGAAGAGTTCAAAACTGAGATATTAACTTGTTGTTTTCCATGGAATTACTTCATTTACAAAGTTTAATTATTGTGCTTTTAAAATTGAATATTGTACTCTTCTGTCTTTTTTCCCGAGGTTCTTCTTTTATTAATTTTTTAAATTTTTAATTAGTGTGAATACATAACAGGTGTACATATCTATGGGTTACATGTGATATTTTGATTCAAGCATACAATGTGTAGTGATCAAATCAGGATAATGGGGACATTCATCACCTCAAGCATTTATCATTTCTTTCTATTAGGAACATTCCAATTCCACTCTTTTAGTTACTTTGAAATACACAGCAAATTATTGTTAAGAATAGTCACTCTCTTCTGTTACTGAACACCAGATCTTACTGCTTCTATCTAACTATATTTTTGAACCCATTAAACAACCCCTCCTCCACTCCCATCACTACTGCCCTTCCTAGACTTCGGTAACCATCATTCTACTTTTCTCTTTCATTAAGAGTTTGCTATAACAATGAGCTATTTATGGTAGTTTTGTATTTATCCATGCATGATTTTTAGCTATTTGTCTTAAAACTGTATACATTGTGTGACAGAGTGTTGATTTGCAGTAGCTGACACATTGCAGAAGTGTCATTAAACACTGAAATCAGGATAAATATTTGAAGAGTTAAATGTTTGAGGTTTGTTTTATGGTTTGGGGCAACTTACTTGTATTTGTATCTGTAAACTCCAATTTTACATTGAAGTTATCAATTTGAGAAGTGACAACATTCAGTTATGATTTTAAAATATCTAGAAAATTAATTTAGCCAAATAAATGTTGCATCCTGTCATTCTACCTTGTGATGAGAGAATTCTGAGAAGCTGATGGGAATACACATTAACTTTAGTATCTGTGATGCCTATAGCTTTTCATAATAATTGTAACAATAATAAACTTCAACTTAATATAACTAAAAATAATAGACTTCAATTTAATTATTTCAATACACTGTCTTTCTGTTCTTCTTTCATCTCTTCTACCCTGCAAGGCATCTTTTTCATATAAAAAGATATGATTCTTGGTTGATAAGACATTTATGCAGTCACATAGCAATATAAAGCTTGGGATTGAGGGGAAAGCCAGATTAAAAAGTTATGAGGGAGTGAAAAAGTTTATGACATTAACCACTAATGGAGATTGACAGTAACCACTAAATCTCTCAGGAATTAGTTGTTTGAACTACATTCTTTTTTTTTTTTTTTTCTGGAAAACATTCTTAAGAAATACAATGAGAAATGCAAAAATCATTGTGATCAGAAAATAAAGAAAAATGATAATGAAGTGTTTGCATAAGGCCAAAGAATGTATCAACAATCATCCACTTTGAACCAGAATCCCCAGTAAGAGTGGCGCCTCTAAACAGAAATACAGGAATAAAGAAGGGGATATCATGAAATTGGTGAACGTTATAAACTTGTGTTGGAACACGTTTGGCATGGAATAGCCTAGTAGAAAATTTACTTTTCTATTTATGTATTCATTATATTTTAGATATGGGGTTTCCTTATGTTTCCCAGGGTGGTGGTCTCTAATTTCCAGGGTTTGAGCAATTCTCCTACCTCTGTCTCCAGAGTGACTGAGATTGCAGCCTGAGCCAATGTGACCAGCATGGTAGATATTTAAATATGAAGCTGAATTGGACTTAGGAGAGGTATCAGGGCTGGAGGTAGTGTTTTACGGCCAACTTTGTTTATTTGTAGGAACAGGAGAAGGGTCTACCTAGTGGTGGACTTGCCATTTTTCAAGAGACAAACTCCCATCATGGGAATGCCGCTTACAAGGGGCCTCTCCGTTTGTTATCATCCTTATAACACCAGCCCCAGGAGACCAAATAGGTCAATTATATAATTTATAATACGAATTCCTGCCACCACTTCTCTTTAACAACAAAAGAGAAAGAAAAAAATATTATTATGGGCTTAATAAACAAAAATGTAGAACATGAGAAAATGGATAATTTAAATGTTGAGTGAAAATAAGCTCTGTCACCATGCTGTACATTAAGTCTTCAGAACTTTTTCATCTTATAACTGCAAGTTTATGCCGTTTGACCAACATCTCCCCATCCCTGTCCCCACCCCCCATTCCTGGCAATCACCATTCTATTCTGTTTCTCAGTTTGACTTTTCAATACTCTAAATATAAGTGCAGTCATACAATATTTGTCTTTCTGTTTCTCATTTATTTCATTTAGAATAAGTCTTTCAGACTTACCCATGTGGTCACAAAGGACATAATTTTTCATTTTAATCCTAAATGTTTCCTTGTTTGTATATATGCACACACATGCATATATACAATCTATGTATATGTAGTTTGTGTGTGTCTGTCTGTTTGTCACATTTACTTTATCCATTCGTCTGTCAACAGACACAGGCTGATTCTATATCTTGGTTTGTGTGAATAACCCTGTAATATACATGACTGCAGCTATTTCTTTGACATACTGATTTTATTTCCTCTGGATGTATATACAGACAGCTAGATCATTCAATGCGTGTTATAGTTTGGCTTTTTTATAATAGTCATCCTTACAGGTTTGAAGTGATGCCCCATTATGGTTTTCATTTGCATTGCATCATCTTTTCATATACTTGTTGGTTATCTGCACATCTTCTTTGGAAATATGCCTATTCAGGTCCTTTGCTCAATTTTTAGTTTTAGTTTTTGTTGTTGTTTTTGTTTTGCTATTAAGTTGCAGGAGTTTCTTATATATTTTGGAAGTTAGCCCCCATCAGATATATAGTTTACAAATATCAAGTAGTTTCTCCCATTCCACAGTGTTATGTTTTCATTTTGTTGATTGCTTCCTTTGCTATGTGGAAAACTTTTTTAGATTGTTACAGTTCCACTTGGTTATTTTTGTTTTTGTTGCCTGTGCTTTTAGTGTCATATGCAAAAATTTATTACCAAGACTAGTATCAAGGAGCTTTCCTCTTATATTTTATTCTAGAATTTTTACAGTTTCCAGTCTTATCTTTCAAGTTTTTAACCATTTTCAGGATTTTTGCATATGATGAAAGGGTTCAATTTCATTAGTTTGCACATGTATTCTGGTTTTCACATCATTTATGGATGACACCAATTATGCACTCCTGGTGCATTCATGAGAGATCAATTGATGCTAAATGTGTAAGTTGATTTCTGGGCTCTATTTCATTCTATGTGTCTATGTGTCAGTTTTTATGGCAGTAACACATTGTTTTGATTACTACAGCTTTGTGATGTAATTTATAATCAGGATGTGTGATGCTCCAGCTTTGGTTTTTTTCAGCATTGCTTTGGTTATTCAGGGACTTTGGTGGTTCTATACAAATCTTAAGATTTTTTTCTATTATATTTATGCAAAAAATGCCATTGTAATTGGATAGAGATAGCATTGAATCTGTAGATTGCTCTGAGTAGTATGGACATTTTAACAATAATGGTTATTTTAATCCATGTGATTAAATGTGAGATGTCTTTCCATTATTTGTCTTCAATTAGTTTCATCAATGTTTTATCATTTTCAGTATACAGATCTTTTGCTTCCTTGATTAAATTTATTCTTCATTATCTTATTCTTTTTGATGCTGTTGTAGGAGTGGCTTTGTTAATTTCTATTTAAGTTAGTCATTAGTGTATAGGTTTATTATTCTGTAACATAAACTTTGCAGACGAATAAATGAAATGAGAACCCTCTAAATTATATAGAGATCTTTCTATGTTTTCAATTCAGTATTTTTAGTTTCTACTACTGTGGAATTTAATAATAAACACCATAGCTTTATTATATGTTTTACCTATGTATATTCTTACAAAGGTTTTAGTTATTTACATTTAATTTGTTGTCACCTTTCCACTGTATACTTATCTGATATTTACTTAACTTTAATTGTTATTATCAATATTTTTCTTGCTTTAACATCTCATTCTTTATTTATTAAATTTGATTTATCACTTACTGATCTGAATTTGAGTAATAATCTTCTAGTTGGTTACAAAGCTTAAATATTTTCATATGTGAAAATTATTTTCAATAATTTGACTTTAGCTAGATTCATTATTCTTGAAATAGAAACTTCATTTTTAGAATCTTTATATTTTGAGGTCGAGAAATCTGAGATTGTTTAGATTTTTGTTATTTTGAGATTGAATTTAACCTTTGTATTCCATTTTTGAGGCTTGAAACTTTCTTTTTCATGGTGTAAGGTCAGAGATGTTATCAATTTTATTTAATCTTATATAAGTTTTAATAAATTTATCACTGAGTTTATTTTAGCCCCTTCAAGTTTCATATTTAAAGTGTATAGTTAGAAAATGAAATGTTTTCTCTAACATTTTAACTGTTAACTCCCCACCTCAACTTGTTCTGTTTTCTGCATTACCAATACCTATTTGTGTTGCCCTGGACATGCTGTGACATCAGCTTCTACCATGCTCTCATCCTTTTATCTTTCTTATTTACCTCCATTTCTAGAATGCTTCTCAGTTTTGTCCTAGACATTACAGATAAATATTTCCGTATACCCAAGCTCACTAAGTGCAACTAATGATCATGATGTCTAAAGAATAAAGTTGTTATACTTGCCTATTCAAACATCAACCCAACCCCATTCCCTAGAACAACTTATCCTCTTTTGTCCTTTATTTTACTTTATTTAAAAAGTATAACCTTTAAATGTCCTATATATTTTAAATGTTTTGTTTATTTTCAACCGCCCCCCTAAAAATTTAAGGTCATTGGGAGGTGGATTTTTGCTCATTTTATTCACTGCTGTTACCTAGCTTCTTAGAATAGTGCCAATAATTTAGCTTAAAATGTATTATTTCATCATGTTCTATTCTGATTTAAAGGGTGCCATTGTATTTTATTTTTTATTTTTGTTTAAATAGACTTTATTTTTAAAGCCTATTTTATTTTTAAAATATTTTTGATTTACTGAAAACTTGAGATACAACAGAGATTTCTCATATATCCCACATTCAATTTTCCTATTATTAACAGCTTACATTCATGGGGTATATTGGTAATATCTGTTGACTCAAAATCAATGCATTAGTTTCTAACAAAAGTCTATAGCATAGTCACATGTCCTTGGTTTTTATCTAATGTTGTTTTGCTGTTTTATTATCTCATCTAGTTTCCCATATACTTATGGTGATTTTGTCTCCTTAAGCTCCTCTTGGCTGTGACAATTTCACAGATTGTCCTTGTTTTCAATGTCCTTGGCAGTTTTGTGGAGGACTGGTCAGTGTTTTCAGAATATTTGACAAATGGAGTTTGTTTAATTTTTTTTTTTTTCATACAATTAGGCTGAGGTTATGGATTTTAGGGAGAAACCTGACAAACACTATTGTCCAGTTGCACTTTTTTGTTGCTCTTTACAAGTTTCTACTCCTTGAAGATGGAATGTATACATGAATTAATTCTAAGGGAGGCTCATCTTTTCTCCTGGCATTAATTTACAATTTATTTATTTATTTCACTATAGCTCACGGATAGTTATTTTATGCTTTGGGTACAGATAACAGTATAGTGTCGTTTTTTGTGTTTCTCAAATTGTTTCAGTTTTGTGGGAGTTTGGAGTTTTATTGTTTGTTTGTTTCAGTTTGTTACTTTCTGGCACTAAAAGGTGCTCCAGGCTCATCTTTTATATTTCCTACCCAAGCTCTAGAGTCAGTCATTTATTTCATGAGCTCTGGTTCCTTATATTAAAAAAGGGAAGGAAACTAAGATCTGCTGGGTGTACTTGTTATTCTTAGGAATTTATAGTTTCTAGGCCCTCTTAACTGACATAATAAGGGAACATGCAATTACGATAACCCAGAAATTACACGTATTTATGAGCTTTTCTATTTAACCATCTGAAGCTATGTTAGGCCTAACTTGAGTTCACAGCAATGTCTCCAACCATAATACCTTACCACCTGGATCATTCTAGTCTCCTCATATTGCTAATCAGTAAATTCTCACTCCAACTGTGAGAAATCCAGCTCCCGCCACTCACTACCTATTTAATTAATTGCTTAATTTTAGATACATGTATAGCAGTATCAGAATTATTAACCCAGATCCCTGGTGGATATTACTTTTGAAATGAGAATACAGTACTTTTGAACAGTTCCTTCATTTTTATACATGCATTTCTAAAATGACTTAGGTCAGCATATTTCCCTCCACCTTCTTTGGGGATATCGTTTCATAAATTTGTAACAGTTTGATCACCCTGTTAGAATCTACATTCCTTCCTGAGAGCCTCTGACCTCCTAAATGGTTTTTCTTTTTAATTGAATACATGATGGTTCATTCTTTGTGCTGTGAAGGTCTACAAGTTTTGACAATGCAAAATATTATATATCTACAATTACGGTATCATAGAGAATAATTATCCTGCTCTGAAAATTCCCTCTGCTTCACATAGTTATCCTTCATCCCCTCCCTCTTAGAAACCATCTTTCTATAGTGTCTATAGTTTTGTCTTTTCTAGAATGAGACATATTTGGAACCTACATTATGTAAACTGTTCAGATTGATTTATTTAACTGAGCAATGAGCACTTAAGCTTCCTCCATGTCTTTTTATGACTTAATGGCTAATTTCTTTTTATTGCTGAAATAATATTTCATTGTATGAACGTACCAGGTTTTTAAAAAATCCATTTACCTAAAAGAACATGTTGATTGCTTTCAGTCTTTGGTGATTAAGAATAAAGCTGCTAAAATATTTCACCTGCAAGTTTTTGTGTGAAAAAAGATTTCAATCAATTGGGTATATACCCCGAAGTACAACTGCTAAATAGTATGGTAAGACTCTCTTCGCCGTTATAAGAAACTGCTGCACTCCTTCAGGGTGACTGTAGCATTGCACTTTCACTCAAGCAATGGATGAATTTCTAAATCTCCACATTTCTACCACCATTTCATATTGTTGTTTTAGATTTGAGCCTACCCAGTTGGTGTGTGCGTTTTGTAGATCTTTGTCCCTCTCTTCCACTCTTCCTGTTTGCCGCTATGGAATGGTGGTTCTCTGTGATGCTAAGTTTTGTTTCATTTTTCTTTTTTGTTTGTACGTCTGCAGTAATTTGTTTCTTTGTGGTTACCATGAGGCTAACAACATAAAGAATCTTGGATATATAATAGACTTGTTTTTTAAACTGATAATAACATTACTCAATAAGAATATTCTAGACTTTTTCTCTACCCTCATAATTTATATTTTTGTTGCCTTAGTTTGCACGTATCTCTATTTTGTTTTCATTAGCTGCTAAAATTAGCTGTTGTTATTTTTGACCATATTGACTTTCAACCTTCATACTGCAGAAATTTAAGATTTACATAGCACCAAACATCACTGGAGTATTCCAAGTTTGATTTATAAAGTCAACTCTACTGGTGAGTTTTATACTTGCACATGTTTTTATTTTAGTATTTGTTTGTTTGTTTATTTATTTATTTTTTCAGTTGTAGCATTCTCTTAAGCACTTTTTGTATGACCGGTCTAGTGATGATGAATTCCCTCAGATTCTGCTTGTCCAGGTAGTTCTTTATTTCTCCTTCATTTCTAAAGGATAACTTTGCTAGATCTAGTATTGGTGGTAGTTTTTTGTTTTGGGGCAGTTCTTTGAATACGGTGAATGTATCATACCATTCTCTTCAGGCTTGCCAGGTTTCTGCTAAGAAATCTTCTAATCATTTGATGGGGGATTCCCTTTTCTGTGACTTGACTTTTTCCCTTGCAGCTTTTAGAATTCTCTGTCTTTGACAGTTTGATTAAAATGTGCCTTGAAGAGTTTCTTTTTGGGTTGAATCTAATTGAAGTTCTTTCAGGCTTCCTGAATCTGGATGTTCACATCTGTCCCAAGACTTGTGAAATTTTCAGCTATTATTTTATGAAATATATTTTCTGTGCTCTTATCCCTCTGTATTTCCTCTGGAATTACTATAATGCAAACATGTATTCACTTAATAGCATCCCATAAATCCTTTAACAGAGGATTTTTCTGTTTCTCTTCTCAATTCTTGCAAGTTACTCAGCTTCACTTATTCAATAATTTCAGTTACTGGGAGTATCTGTAGTAGTGCTGATACATGAGTGGTTTATTCTATGACAATGAGTTTAACAAAGTTTGTCCCTGAATGTGGTTCACTGGCAATTTGAAACCCAGGCCCAGACAGGGAAAAAGAACACAAGAGACTGATCAATATTTCGCAAACATTAACATACTTAAACGCATTTCAGTGGGAGGATATTAGGACTTTCTATTTGAGAATTCACAACCTAGCTTGAAGATATTTTGGACTTCATTTAAAGCTATAATATTTTAAATATGTTTAGTTATAAAGCAACTCCTGAGTTGAAGAAATCTCAAAACAATATAGGAAAAAAAATACATTTTTAAGAGAGATGGTATGAAAATGAAATGGGATATTGTTTGAATTCTCACTATGTCACTAGCTATTTTACATTTTGCAATAAGTGCAATGTACTGACTGCTCAGTTACTTCCAAGGTTATTCAAATTCTGATCTCAATCAACACAATTTTTAAAAATTAGGATGATACCTGAGTTAAGTACAATAAAACTCTTGATTGGAGAAAAACATTTTGTGTATTATGTGTTAAAGTGAAGATATAAAATAGCGTTTCCTGAATTGTGGTAACCAGGCCAATACATTTTGATACTTTTAAGATATTACTAACAAACGTCCAAAACAAGGTCAGCCAATTAACAAAACTGAAACACTTACGTCAATTGACCAAAAGCAATCAATGAGCTAGAAAGAAACCATTACCACAACTTCCCACATGGGGAAGAATGACAATGAAGTGACATCTGAAGAGATTTAAAACAATCTAAAGCAGACTAATAACAGTTAAGGTCTTATAATTTGTATTGGTTTTTGGTTGTTCCAGCATAATCACAATACAGATTTTAATCAAACTTGATTACTTACAAATTATTTTGTTTGAATGCAGCTTTATAAAATGAATCTGCCCAGTAAATAAAATAAAATTAAAATCCAGGCAGAAGAAGGGATTTAACATGGTGGCATTTCTTTTTATTTCAGGTTAATATTGAGAGGAGAAAATAAGGCATCTGAGAAAATGATCACATGGCACAAGTATACATACGTAACAAACCTGCACGTTATGCACATGTACCCTACAACTTAAAGTATAATAATAATAAATAAATTTAAAAAAAAATGAAATAAAATAATAATCTAAAAAATTCTCGTGGTTTCATAACAACTAGTGGTTTTCCTTTGGGGAACAATTACAGTCCTGTAAGCAGAGGGTATTCTAGGAATGATTATTGAGACTTGGAAAGCAACATACTACTCGAGATAGTAAAACAGCAAAACTAATCTAAATTGTCAGTACAGACAGTCGCTGATTTATAATGATCTGACTTACAATTTTTCAACTTTACGATAATGTGAAAGTGATACACATTCAGTAGAAATCATACTTCAAATACCCATACAACTTTTCAGTTTTTCACTTTCAGTAGAGTTTTCAATAAATTACATGACATACTCAACACATTGTTTTGAAATAGGTTTTGTGGTAGATGATTTTGCCCAACTGTAAGCTAATGTAAGTGTTCTGAGCATGTTTAAGGTCGGGCTGAGATAAGCTGTGATGTTTGGTGGGTTGGGTGTATTAAATGTATTTTGACCGATGGTATTTTCAACTTTTGGTGGTTTTACTGGAACATAACATTATCGTAAGTTGAGGAGCATTTGTATTTATTTTATTTGGGGAAAGCTTAAGGCAGTTTATTCACAATGGTAAACTACATTATTGGTGGTGTTAGAAAGAAAAACAATCTTTTTCTGATGGCATTTGCAACTGGAAATAATGAATCATTTAAGTTTCAGAGACTGGTGTGAGAGGAAATGGATTTTATGCCCCGAAGCCCAAAGCCTGAGTTATTCTAATGCCACACTAACCACAGATTCCATTTTCATGTAGAATGTTTCACAGTCCAATGCATTTTTCTTTTTTCCACCTTCTAAAATCTCTAGAATGGGAATTAATAAGTTAATATTGAATTACAATTGAATTACTTTTCAGAATATTTGCATGTCTATAAATACGATCTTCTTGACTGACAAGATTTTGAGTATAATTTAAAATACCACATCTTGAACATTTTGAAAATGTCCAATTTCAAACATACATAGACCATATCAGTTCTTATTCATTAAACCAAAACATCATTTAGTATGATTTAATCATGAGGCCTGTTGTAAACTCCCAGTCTTATGAATAGTAAAATTCTGCTTAGCCAGTCTCCTTTAAACTGATATTTTGAGTAAACTGGGGCTTTCCATTTTCATATGCAGAATTATCAAGACTCGCAAGTTTATTTCTAGAACTTTGTACATCTTTGCTCGCAAAAGCTGAATTATCAGCTTCTTAATAGCCATTGTATTCTCCTACCACTTTCTACCAGTTATGCCTACTATTTTAATTTTGATTATTATATGTGGTAGTGCAATGTAAGTGTAAAACATAATTCTATGAAAAGTAAGCTGACTGACCTAGAAAAACTTAACTAAATTAGGTTGGTAATTTTGTTGTTAAATGTAAAGAACTAAAAGATGTATTTAGATTGTTTCACAAAGCCCTTGTCACTTCTCTTTAAATAAACTGAAATTGGAAATTACTAATGATATACTTTATGTAAAAACAAAATCAAAAACAAAAGGCAACCTAGAACTTGTCTTTACTAATAACTGCAAAACCTCCAAAATTTTAATTTGCTATATCCCACCTTCTTTGAAAATTACTTAAGAATTTTATTTATTTATTTATTTATTTTTATTATCCTCTATGTTATAGGAGCTCTTCTAGTTATTGAAAAAATCAGGAGTAAGTAAAAACAATGATCTGATATCAAAAAGCTCAAAGTGTAGTTGGAGATATACATATTTTATATTTTAAGTAGTTAGTTCTTCAGTTGAAAATGAGTAAATGTTTTGGGGAACAATCAAAAAGCTATTAACTCCCTTTATTGTTCTTGGTTTAAAACCACAGTGAGATAAATCTTCAATATGTTTTGAATAATTGGTAAAATCATCAGATAACAAATGAATATTTAATATTCCATGAGTTAGGCATAATTTGAGGAATCACTGATTTTTGATAAAGTATAATTGATATATATTATGTGTGTATCATCTGTAATTATCCCTAAAACCATTAGCATATAATCTAAATAAACATGGCCTTTTATTTGTTTCACAGACTGAGTAACTGATGATGAGATAAATATTTCATTTTATTTTTGATACAGGGTCTTGCTCTGTCACTCAGGCTGGAGTGCAATGGCATGATCATAGCTCACTGCAGCCTTGAACACCTGGGTTCAAGAACATTTTAATTTTTAAAACAGCACGAGAACAAAAATGTTTGAACTTAGTATAAGGCTATTTTTTTTAGGATGAATGAGACATGTTATAAAAAAATTTTCTAAAACAACAATGAGAAAAACTACATAAACAAAGTTTTCACTATTATTCTATATCAAGATATTTAATACAATCTGGAAAGAATTTAATTATACAGTTCGGATCTTATTTAGACACGGAAATACTTCGTTACTCAGCACTGCATCAAAGGGATGAGATTGACTCCAAGTGTTTTCCTCAAGGGCTTGGGGAGCAGCCAAAAATACTCAGTCCTAAATTCAAAGCAGAGTTTATCATGTAAAGAAATGTTCAAGAAAAGTAATAGTGAGAAAGAAAGAATGTTAAGATGAAAATAGCGCATTAGGGAAATATTTGATATTTGGGTCTATGGATTTTCCTGTGGTCTTTGCCCTCGTCCCTCAGTTGGCAACATATCTTGTAGCCTCAGAGAAGATTGTTATGACAATACAGAGAGAAACAAGATGCACATTTTTAGTTATTTTATTTTTACCTTTTTGTGTGACAGGATCTCACTCTGTCCCCCTGTCTGGAGTACACTGGTGTAATAATGACTCACTGCAGCCTCGACTTCCTGGGCTTACGCAATCCTCCCACCTCAGCCTCCCTAGTAGCTGGGACTACAGATGCACACCACCATGCTCTGCTAATTTTTCTATTTTTTTTTTTCCTTTTTGTAGAGACTATGTCTTGCTATGTTGCCCAGTCTGGTTGTAAACTCCTGGAACCAAGCGACCCTCCCTCCTCAGCCTCCCAAAATGTTGGGATTACAGGTGTGAGTCATGGAATCTGGCCTAAATTTTACTTTTAATTTAAAAAGTGACACAGACATAAGGTATAAAGATTTGGGAGAATACCCCAAAACCTGCTTTCCCTCATAGAGGGATAAAGTCCCAGCCTTCTAGGAGCCCGCAGGCCAGCAAACCAAAGCCCACGGGCCAGACACAGCTTGCAGACTGTTTCTGTGACTCAAGTTTCACCGGAAAACTTTCATTCTTTCATTCATGACCGCATTCACACTCCAGTGGCAGAGTCCAGTAGAGTAGTTGTGACGAGACTACAAAGTTGAAACTATTTACCAGCTGACCCTTTGCAGAAAAAATTTGCCACCCACCAGCCTAGACTGTGGTGGATCCCTGAGTAAAAGCCTCCGGCCCTTCTCTGCCCTTCCTGTCCCATGCCAGATCCCAAAGGAAAGGCTGTGGGTGAAACATTCAGAGAGGCTTGGAGATTTAAGACTCAAGAAGTCAGAACAGGTCCGGGAGGCCAAGCTGTTTTGGTTTCACATATTTGGGTTGTCTAGGCTGCTGGTTGTGAGACTGTCTTACTCTTTGTGCATTATCCAAGAAGTACAGGAAGCAGTGGTACATTTACCCATTCATGTACTATCATAATGAGCATAAAGGACCTTAAAGGATCTCCCTGAGCTTCTCTTGGGTATGAAGTGGCACAGGAAAGCAGTCAGATGTTTCCTGGAAATCCAAGAAAGATTCAAATGTAGCCAGGAATGGAAAACAAAAGAGCAGCAAGTTGTATGAGTGGAAGCCAATATCCATAGGATACAGGTACACATGTGATTGGATATTTACTCCAGCAACTGACACCCAGTGGCAGCTTGCCCTCCTCCAATGGGAACTGTGACTCTCATCAGTCCCCATCGCCACTGTAGGGACATCACGTACAAACCCAGAGGCCTGTGAGGCCCTCAACAGGCTGATAGGATCTTGAGTTGGTGGAGATAACTGAGAAACTTCTCTATCGTTTAGGAGTCATTTTAGCTTTAAACAAGGTCCAGTGGTGCTTTAGGGTTTGAGGAACCTCTAGTCATCTTAAAATGACCCGATGTCCATTCCCATGCCCAGGTCTGTGTGCTTTCCAAACCCAAGATCTGTGTTCCCATGAGCCCAAAGTTGTGATTTGGCCTTAGTGATGCCACAGCCACCCTGGCATCAACCTTTGAGTTTGATTATCTGCCATCTGACCTGTGACCCAGAATCCATAACATTTGTTTAACACAAACATCACCATAATGTTGTTTTCCGTCCGTGCGTTTAGCAAAGGCTTCAGCAATTTGGGATCGCCATTGCCTTTCTTTTTTATTTATTTATTTTTATTTTTATTTTTTTTTTGAGACAGAGTCTCGCCCAGGCTGGAGTGCAGTGGTATGATCTTGGCTTACTGCAAGCTCCGCCTCCTGGGTTCAGGCCATTCTCCTGCCTCAGCCTCCTGAGTAG
>NW_012101587.1:7317216-7323700 GCF_000951045.1 Mandrillus leucophaeus | reverse complement strand
GGAGCAGCCAAAAATACTCAGTCCTAAATTCAAAGCAGAGTTTATCATGTAAAGAAATGTTCAAGAAAAGTAATAGTGAGAAAGAAAGAATGTTAAGATGAAAATAGCGCATTAGGGAAATATTTGATATTTGGGTCTATGGATTTTCCTGTGGTCTTTGCCCTCGTCCCTCAGTTGGCAACATATCTTGTAGCCTCAGAGAAGATTGTTATGACAATACAGAGAGAAACAAGATGCACATTTTTAGTTATTTTATTTTTACCTTTTTGTGTGACAGGATCTCACTCTGTCCCCCTGTCTGGAGTACACTGGTGTAATAATGACTCACTGCAGCCTCGACTTCCTGGGCTTACGCAATCCTCCCACCTCAGCCTCCCTAGTAGCTGGGACTACAGATGCACACCACCATGCTCTGCTAATTTTTCTATTTTTTTTTTTCCTTTTTGTAGAGACTATGTCTTGCTATGTTGCCCAGTCTGGTTGTAAACTCCTGGAACCAAGCGACCCTCCCTCCTCAGCCTCCCAAAATGTTGGGATTACAGGTGTGAGTCATGGAATCTGGCCTAAATTTTACTTTTAATTTAAAAAGTGACACAGACATAAGGTATAAAGATTTGGGAGAATACCCCAAAACCTGCTTTCCCTCATAGAGGGATAAAGTCCCAGCCTTCTAGGAGCCCGCAGGCCAGCAAACCAAAGCCCACGGGCCAGACACAGCTTGCAGACTGTTTCTGTGACTCAAGTTTCACCGGAAAACTTTCATTCTTTCATTCATGACCGCATTCACACTCCAGTGGCAGAGTCCAGTAGAGTAGTTGTGACGAGACTACAAAGTTGAAACTATTTACCAGCTGACCCTTTGCAGAAAAAATTTGCCACCCACCAGCCTAGACTGTGGTGGATCCCTGAGTAAAAGCCTCCGGCCCTTCTCTGCCCTTCCTGTCCCATGCCAGATCCCAAAGGAAAGGCTGTGGGTGAAACATTCAGAGAGGCTTGGAGATTTAAGACTCAAGAAGTCAGAACAGGTCCGGGAGGCCAAGCTGTTTTGGTTTCACATATTTGGGTTGTCTAGGCTGCTGGTTGTGAGACTGTCTTACTCTTTGTGCATTATCCAAGAAGTACAGGAAGCAGTGGTACATTTACCCATTCATGTACTATCATAATGAGCATAAAGGACCTTAAAGGATCTCCCTGAGCTTCTCTTGGGTATGAAGTGGCACAGGAAAGCAGTCAGATGTTTCCTGGAAATCCAAGAAAGATTCAAATGTAGCCAGGAATGGAAAACAAAAGAGCAGCAAGTTGTATGAGTGGAAGCCAATATCCATAGGATACAGGTACACATGTGATTGGATATTTACTCCAGCAACTGACACCCAGTGGCAGCTTGCCCTCCTCCAATGGGAACTGTGACTCTCATCAGTCCCCATCGCCACTGTAGGGACATCACGTACAAACCCAGAGGCCTGTGAGGCCCTCAACAGGCTGATAGGATCTTGAGTTGGTGGAGATAACTGAGAAACTTCTCTATCGTTTAGGAGTCATTTTAGCTTTAAACAAGGTCCAGTGGTGCTTTAGGGTTTGAGGAACCTCTAGTCATCTTAAAATGACCCGATGTCCATTCCCATGCCCAGGTCTGTGTGCTTTCCAAACCCAAGATCTGTGTTCCCATGAGCCCAAAGTTGTGATTTGGCCTTAGTGATGCCACAGCCACCCTGGCATCAACCTTTGAGTTTGATTATCTGCCATCTGACCTGTGACCCAGAATCCATAACATTTGTTTAACACAAACATCACCATAATGTTGTTTTCCGTCCGTGCGTTTAGCAAAGGCTTCAGCAATTTGGGATCGCCATTGCCTTTCTTTTTTATTTATTTATTTTTATTTTTATTTTTTTTTTGAGACAGAGTCTCGCCCAGGCTGGAGTGCAGTGGTATGATCTTGGCTTACTGCAAGCTCCGCCTCCTGGGTTCAGGCCATTCTCCTGCCTCAGCCTCCTGAGTAGCTGGGACTACAGGTGCCTATCACCACGCCTGGCTAATTTTTTGTATTTTTAGTAGAAGTCGGGGTTTCACCATGTTATCTGTGCTGGTCTCGATCTCCTGACCTCGTGATCCACCCGCCCGGGTCTCTCAAACTGCCGGGATTACAGCCATGAGCCACCACGCCCGGCCCTATTGCCTTTCTTTAAAGTTGTTGATCACAGTAGGAATTAACCCGTTAAGGGACTTTGAATAAGTCAGTGATTAGGGTTTGAACTAAGTCATATTATAAAGCCAGGAAAGGGAGGATAGAGAAAAGAAATGATTTGGGGGTAGAACCTGCTGAGTGTGGGGAGTAATTGCAAGTATGATTGGACACTGTAGAAGTTGTTCAGGGAGATTTCAAGGTTCCTGGCTTGAATCACAGGTAGTATGGGCTCCACAGAACTCAGTCAGGCTCTGAAAGAGAAGGTATAAAAATGACCTGAGGTATGGAAATGTTGAGACTGGGTTCCTGTGACACACACAGAAAGAAATTTGATTTGAACCTGTATATACAGATGTGGACTTAGGAGGAATTATTAGGACTAGAGACAGAGGCTTGACACTTAGTATAAAGTCGGAAATTAGGCCACTGTAATGCAAAGATGGGTGAATCTGTAAAGTTTTGATGTTATCAGTTGAGCAGTGATTCTCATTCCTTTTGTTCTCAGCAGATAAACATCACAGAGTTCCTTTTCAGTCTTACTGTTGTTCCAATGTTCTAATCACATGATCTATACATTAAACACAGGCTAAATATGCTGGTGTACCTGGCAGGAATGGGTAACATTCTTTGCATGTTCTTCAATAAAAATTGTTTTCAACAAATACATTTAGTTGTACATTCTTTTTAATCAAAGAGTGAGTGTGATATGATGAAAAGAGTCATGCAGGTGGGTTCCAGTCATGTTCCTTTCACTGTAGCTTGTGATTTCTATTAGATCAGAGCCTAAGGAGCTTGTTTTCCTCATTATAAAAAAATGATAGGATGAGCATTCTTGCACACCTAAAAACTTGTAAAGAAGAAATGATGTACTTGATAAGATACTTTCCAAGATATAAATCCTTATAATAGTGAACAGCAACATGATTATTCATAGCATATCAAATCTCTAGCCTTTGGGTAACCAAAATTTAGTTCTATATCTTATAATTTTATACTTTGGCAAAATGCATCATTTTTCAAATACGTGGGGGAAAACCAGATCAATGGGTCTTTGCACATAGGCCAACACACTCAAGAGTTTGTTACTCTATCAGATGTAAAGAGTTAAAATACACAGCGTTAATTATAGTTTGTATTACTAAAATATTTACATTTGTTTTTCTTTGTGTTGTTGTAATGGCCATTAAAACATTTGTACTTATTAATTCAATTCTGATATAATATTGCTCTTGTTTTTAGCAAAACAGCTTTCCTAATGTAATAATGTCAGGGTTTTTGTTTAGTTTATAATCAAAGCAATACGGAATTAGAATCATTAGTTTTACTAATGCAAGTCAGACATTCACATGTGTAATCCTGAGAGCTTAGCTTAATATGACCATTCATTTCAACTCAGTGAGAATGAGTGAAATAAGATGCCAGATGGATAA
The DNA here is from genome assembly GCF_000951045.1 of Mandrillus leucophaeus. Taxonomy (NCBI): domain Eukaryota; kingdom Metazoa; phylum Chordata; class Mammalia; order Primates; family Cercopithecidae; genus Mandrillus; species Mandrillus leucophaeus. Next base: position 7,320,082 of record NW_012101587.1, on the reverse strand, counting down.
ATAGGCAGTAACAAATTAAATTTGCAATAATTTGAAAACAGTGTGAAGCAAGAGGAAAGAAAAATACATTTTTTTTTTTACTTTTTTGAGATGGAGTCTCCACTCTGTTGCCTAGGCTGGAGTGCAGAGCTGCGATTTCGGCTCACTGCAACCTCTGCTTCACGGGTTGAAGTGATCTCTGTGCTTCAAGCCTCCCAAGTAGCTGGAATTACAGGCATGTGCCACCACGCCTGGCTAATTTTTGTATGTTTAGTAGAGATGGTGTTTCACCATGTTGGCCAATCTAGTCTCGAACTCCCAACCTCAAGTAATCCACCTACCTTGGCCTCCCAAAGTGCTGGGATTACAGGCAAGAGCCTCTGCGCCTGGCTGAAGAATACATTTTCAAGATATGATAATGATAACCTAAAAAGTTATGTTTCCATGGTATGTTAAACCAGGGATCACAATTAGTAAAATTTAAATTTTTCCTGTGTGAAAAATCCATTTGTCATGAAGTGAAAACTTTTACCAAGGTAAACCACTTTAAGAAAAACGAAGAAGAATTCTAAAATTAATATCTACATTTGACTGATTATTTAATTTGCGCCAGCCACAATGCTAAATGATTTACCTGCATTATCTCATTTAATTTTAGGAACAACTTTGAGTAGTAATGCAATTTTCATTTTAAAGATGAGAACCCTAAGGCTTGGTGAAGTTGATTAACTTGCCTGAAGACCGACAGCTGTTACGTGGTTATGATCAGGAATCAAAGCCCATCTGCATAACTCCCGAGACCCAGCCCCCTAATCTCTATTTCCAAAAATCTATGGAAAATTATTCTTTCTTTCTTTTTAAGATTATTTCTTAAATGCAAAACAGAGGGAAGCTTAAAAGAGAAGAACGTTATAATGTATATAAACCAGGACTAGATGGCAAAAATATTGAAGACCACAAATCTTTCACTGATTGACACCTGACTTTGTGGGTGCGAGAGGTGATATGTGAACCTCAATAAATATTTCACTCTACTGATGTGCATTTATTTGTCTGTTCATGATTCATTCACCATATATTCATTCAGGGTTTGCTATGAAGCAACTATTTGTCCTTAAGGAATTCATTAAAATTGCCTTTGAATAACACTAGAAAATTCAGAAGAATCCCCTGACAGATCTAAACGCTGATAATTTGCTTTTATTATCACAAGAAAAATATGACCTTTATAGACAATTAGGCTTGGTATTTAATTATTGTCTCAAAAATGGCTTCATATGAATTATTTTAAAACTAAAACTATTATATTTGGCAGAAAATTTACAGAATTTCATTGGTTTCCATCAAATAATTCCATACGGCATGATAATTTGTTTAGGATCTGTAGGAGTCACTTTGTTCCTAATGCACCCTGGCAGGTTCACCGGAAAAACCATGTGGATCTACATTTAGATGCTTCATGAGAACATTGTTTAAGAATTTTACATCTGCTATAATTTCCCAGGCTCAAGGTTATTTGGCGTTCCTCTATGTTAGAAAAGTTTATGCATTCACGAAGCAGCTATTGTCATATTAGAAGACGCTCACATTTATTTCCCAGCAAAATTCCCATTTTGTCCTCAAGCAAAATTTATGCTATTTGGTGTGAGTTTTTCTGCCTTGTGTCATCCACGAGGAAAAAAATCTAAAAACAAAATAAAACTTATGCATCACCATTATCTACTCTTGGTTTCAATTTCCTTTATGGTTTACTTTAGATAAAACTATCAAGCTAGTTGAAAGAAATATACTTCTACCTATGGTGGTACTTACAGTGGTACATAGAAGAAAGGAGTGTGAAATGATTATATCATGAATTTTCTCATATATATTTAATGGTTGTGGTACTATATTGGCATGTAGCAAGTATTGGTCCTTACACAGTAGACATTTTCTGTATTTTAAGAACATTTATGATTTTTATATATGTTAAAATAAAACCAAAATATTGAATCTTGAAAGTGTAGAAATTGGAAAAATTATCACGCATGGTGTCTTACTAGAAGTAGATGATTCTATATTATTTTGGTGAATAAATGTTTTGTTTTTTTCCCGGGAAAACGAGTTGAATGCACTCTTGAACTAAATTAATGGAAATCACATACACAACCACTTTGCTTGTGAAATCGGGAAAACTGTGAAGTCACTGTGGACCTCATTGGGGATGGTCTGACCTAAGCAGCTGAGTATCTTATTCAGAGCTATATTGCGTATCACAGTTTGATTCAGAGCTGGGTCCAGTTCTTAGCATAATGCAAAAGGATTTCTTTTCTTTTGTATAAACGAAGATGCTGGACTATATTTGACAATTTTGGGTGCATGGTTTGGGGGCTGTTTGTTTTAAGAGATATTAGAGACTACAAAATACGGTATTCATGGGGTAAAGATGACAATGCTTACCAAATTGTTCTACATATTTAATGAAACTGGTACCAAAATTTCAGCGGGCATTTGTTGCAGAAATTGAGAAACAGCTCTTTACAATCATGTGGAAATGCAAGAAACCCACAACAGTCAAAGCAACCTGGCAAGATAGAACAAAGGTGAAGGACGTATACTACACTGTTTCAAAACTTAATACAAAGCTATAGCAATTAAGACATTACGGTACTAATACAAGGAGAGATATATCAACTAATGGAATATTAGTAAGATTCCAGAAATAATTCTACATTTATGATCAACTGATTTTTGATACAGGTGCCAAGATAATTAATGTAATATTTTCTATGCTACAATTCACTTTATTGGCTTGTCAATAAATAGTCTTGGAAAACTAAATTGTCACACAGAAAAGAATAAAGTTGTCCTCCTACCTCACACCATACACAAGAATTAACTGAAAACT
>NW_012101587.1:7312195-7317166 GCF_000951045.1 Mandrillus leucophaeus | reverse complement strand
ACAGAATTTCATTGGTTTCCATCAAATAATTCCATACGGCATGATAATTTGTTTAGGATCTGTAGGAGTCACTTTGTTCCTAATGCACCCTGGCAGGTTCACCGGAAAAACCATGTGGATCTACATTTAGATGCTTCATGAGAACATTGTTTAAGAATTTTACATCTGCTATAATTTCCCAGGCTCAAGGTTATTTGGCGTTCCTCTATGTTAGAAAAGTTTATGCATTCACGAAGCAGCTGTTGTCATATTAGAAGACGCTCACATTTATTTCCCAGCAAAATTCCCATTTTGTCCTCAAGCAAAATTTATGCTATTTGGTGTGAGTTTTTCTGCCTTGTGTCATCCACGAGGAAAAAAATCTAAAAACAAAATAAAACTTATGCATCACCATTATCTACTCTTGGTTTCAATTTCCTTTATGGTTTACTTTAGATAAAACTATCAAGCTAGTTGAAAGAAATATACTTCTACCTATGGTGGTACTTACAGTGGTACATAGAAGAAAGGAGTGTGAAATGATTATATCATGAATTTTCTCATATATATTTAATGGTTGTGGTACTATATTGGCATGTAGCAAGTATTGGTCCTTACACAGTAGACATTTTCTGTATTTTAAGAACATTTATGATTTTTATATATGTTAAAATAAAACCAAAATATTGAATCTTGAAAGTGTAGAAATTGGAAAAATTATCACGCATGGTGTCTTACTAGAAGTAGATGATTCTATATTATTTTGGTGAATAAATGTTTTGTTTTTTTCCCGGGAAAACGAGTTGAATGCACTCTTGAACTAAATTAATGGAAATCACATACACAACCACTTTGCTTGTGAAATCGGGAAAACTGTGAAGTCACTGTGGACCTCATTGGGGATGGTCTGACCTAAGCAGCTGAGTATCTTATTCAGAGCTATATTGCGTATCACAGTTTGATTCAGAGCTGGGTCCAGTTCTTAGCATAATGCAAAAGGATTTCTTTTCTTTTGTATAAACGAAGATGCTGGACTATATTTGACAATTTTGGGTGCATGGTTTGGGGGCTGTTTGTTTTAAGAGATATTAGAGACTACAAAATACGGTATTCATGGGGTAAAGATGACAATGCTTACCAAATTGTTCTACATATTTAATGAAACTGGTACCAAAATTTCAGCGGGCATTTGTTGCAGAAATTGAGAAACAGCTCTTTACAATCATGTGGAAATGCAAGAAACCCACAACAGTCAAAGCAACCTGGCAAGATAGAACAAAGGTGAAGGACGTATACTACACTGTTTCAAAACTTAATACAAAGCTATAGCAATTAAGACATTACGGTACTAATACAAGGAGAGATATATCAACTAATGGAATATTAGTAAGATTCCAGAAATAATTCTACATTTATGATCAACTGATTTTTGATACAGGTGCCAAGATAATTAATGTAATATTTTCTATGCTACAATTCACTTTATTGGCTTGTCAATAAATAGTCTTGGAAAACTAAATTGTCACACAGAAAAGAATAAAGTTGTCCTCCTACCTCACACCATACACAAGAATTAACTGAAAACTGGATCACAGAGACAAATGTAAGAGGTAAAATTGTAAATTCTTAGAAGAAAATATAACAGTAAATCTTCATAACCTTTGACAGATATGACACCAAAAGCATAATCAATGTAAATACATACATCTATGCATAATAGATGTGTCACAAACAATATCATCAGGAAGTGTTCCTTAAATATTTAAACAGATTTATTATGTGAACCAATATTTCAACATCTATGTGTATATCCTCCAAAATAAAAACATGTTCCTAGAAAAGACTTATACATGCAAATTTACGGCAGCCAAACAGTGAATTATTCATAACAGCAAAAAAATACCACTAAATACCATTCAGGCATAAAAAAGGAATGAAGTATGTGTACCTGCTAAAATCTGGATGAACACTGAAAACATTATGCAAAGTGAAAGAAGCCAGTCAAAAGACCATATTTTAAAAAGAAACAAACTAACCAATGACCACATATTAAATGATCGTATTTGTATGAAATGTTCAGAAAGGCAAATGGCTAAAGACAGAAAACAGATTAATGGTTGCTAGCGGTTTGGCAGAGAAAAGAAATGGCGAGAGACTGCTAATTGTTATTTAGTTTTTTTCAGAGGGCGGTGAAAATGTTCTAAAATTAGATGTGATAGTTGCATAAGTCTGTGACTACATTAAAAAACACTGGATGTTACATTTGAAATGTAAATGTTATGGGATATAAATTACATCTCAATGACGCTCCTAATAAAAATGCCTTAGAGAAGTAGTAGAACAGAGGTTACAATAAAGGAAAGCATGAGTTCTGAGAATGGACATGGCTTGTGAGATGAGTAGGACAGAAGGTTTAGAAATCACAGAAATCACTCTGCCCCAGTTGATTGAAGGATATCAAAGGCTAATGGGAGAACGTTTTCTAGATCAGTCTGTTTCTCTGTACCAAGTCTGAGTGTGTGCTCATCTGCAGCTTCACCAGCCCCAGAGGAAGACTAGTTTCTCATGTCATTTGGTCCACTGTGTCTGAAACACTATAAATCAGACGCAGCTCCATCCTTGGCCTTAGAATGTTAAAGTCTATGTTTTACCTTCGAGGGCCTGTTGCAAACAGGACCTATTCATAAACAAACATAAACACCTCTTCAACCCTAGGAAACATTAAGGAGGAAAATTCTTTAAACATTTTTCCTTAATTTAAAACTGATGTACCTCAAACTTGTTATAATTTGTTCATGTAATTGTTATGTGTATTATTCAGTTATCATGCTACTATGAAGAAATACTTCAGAGTGGGTAAGTTATAAAGAAAAGAGGTTTAATTGACTTCACAGTTTCACATGGTTGGGGAGGTCTCAGGAAACTTACAATCATGTCAGAAGGCACCTTTTCACAGGGTGGCAGGTGAGAGAATGGGTACAAGCAGGGGAAATGCCAGACACTTATAAAACCATCAGATCTCATGAGAACTCACTATCATAAGAACAGCGTGGGAGACATTGCCCTTATGATTCAATTTCCTCCCACTGGGTCCACCACCAGGACACATGGAGACTATGGGATTATAGTTCAACATGAGATTTGGGTGGGGACACAGCCAAACCATTTCATTGTGTTAACTAACTTTTAGCATACGTCAACAACATAACATGTATAAATTACAGTTTATTTACTCTTTGTTGCTGTATAAATATTAAAATATTAAGCTTAGAACAACCACTAACATAGAATACCTTCATGGGATATTAAAAAAAAAATGACTGTAATCAAAGTCGGGTCTAAATCTGACTTTGCAGCAGCCACCTTATCCTATTTTCTCCATGGTATCAACACTCCCAAGATAAGCAGTGGTATGGTTCAACAATGATGGAATATTAAGTACAATTTGAATAAAAATTTCAATTACCAGCCTAAGAGCATGACTAGCGATTATTTTTTGGCAATTTGCTTTCCAAATGGTTCACTGTGATTTTACTGGTGCCTTCTTTGTCAATCAAAGTCAGCAAATACAACCTACCATTTTCTCCTCAGTATTTCCTCTCTTCTTGTGAATTTTCAAATAAAAAAGAAAAACAAATCATTCAAACAATGCAAGTGAATGAGCAGAATGACAAATGTTTGAAGTATGAATGTAATTTTCAGTAATTTATTCCTCCATTTTAAATAATGATCATCAAAAGCTGTTACTTGGTCAATTGAACTTATTAAAGAGACTTTATAATTAGAATATACTCTTCTGCAAGTGCGACAGAAAGCTTGAGACAATATTTATATTGAATATTTATATTACTCTTTGACATTCCTGGAAGTTTGACCGGTTTAATTGTTCTGCATTAATTCTTTGTTTTTCATGATTCTCTATTGTATTATAACATTTTTAATTGTTCATTGACTAATTAGAAGACACTATAACAGAAAAGGAGAATGTTTATCTGTGTGGACCTAATAGGAAAAAAAAAACTCTATTGGGCAGCCAACAATGTATAAATGAAATATACCGAAGCAAAAATAAAGAACATGAAAGGAAGATATTAACCTATGTTAAATTTGTGAAGAGGTTGAACATAAGTGAGAATTTTGATACAAAAGGAGATAAATCATTTCTCTCTTTTCTGAAAATAACTATCATTTTAGACAGTAATTGTACTTTGCCTCTTAACCATGGACCTGGTTCAATGCTTTTATAGAAATAATGTGAGAACCAAATTGCTAACATTTATTATGTGTTAGCACAATTGACACTATCAACCTTTCTCTCCTGTTCCTCTATTTGCATTTTAATATTATATGTGCTTATTCTCCTAAAAGTGATCACATTATCACTATCCAGGTATTTCCATACTAACCATTCTCATATTGGCACCCCTAAGTTGCAAATCAAAGCTTCCTTGCCTATAAAAGTATTTCCTCAGCTTAGTCTCCAGGAGTAAACATGTCAATCAGCAAATATCTCCCTTCATCAATTTTGTGCAAAGCCTTTCAGGAAAGAAGTGATTTCAAGAGCTCGTTGTGCTGTATTGATTAGAGAAAGTTACAGACTCATCAATGGCACTGTATTTCTCACCTAGAGTTTACTCCAAGCCGAAATCAGCTGTTTACCTAATGCACTCCTAATTTACAACTCCATGTAGATTTATAAGTATCAAGTCACTGATTCAAAGAAAATGGAACATTTAGAACCTGTTGCTGGAACTATTGTCTCATGGTCGATATAGCATCCTCCAAGATTGACCATGCTGTACGGAGACAATGGTGATGGTGTAATGAGCAACAGTGCCTTGACGACACACTCCTATAGTGTGATTTTGTGAAGGTCTGGTATCCATAAGCACTTTGAGTTTTTACTGAATATTCGCTATTGAACTTGGTTCTTACTATGTGAGCTTCTAAACACTCCTCCATTTAATCAGAGTATTTCTGTTGCTTAAAATT
>NW_012101587.1:7295716-7307639 GCF_000951045.1 Mandrillus leucophaeus | reverse complement strand
TTATGGCTTGTGGAACCGGGGTGGGGGCCATCATCTGGTAGTGGAGGAGCCATAATTGTTTTAATCTTGCTTACCTGGAGGCCAGTGGTTGTTTAGCTGCTGAAGAAAAGCTTTGTGGCAGTGGGAACATATTTGTAAGTGTAGGGGGTGCGTGACTTAACCCTTGCCTGGCATGGACTTAGCTCTGACTTAGCACTTGCTTATTATTTGCTATCTTATTGCCATAAAGAATCCATTCTGTGAGTCTTACAATCTCTATTTTAACATTAAGGCTGGTTTGTTGTTGTGTCTAAACCACAAAAGGGAGGGGGTATAATGAGGCAGGTTGGGCCTCCTGGCACATCATGGCCAGGAACTCAGCTTTTATGGTTTCCCGGGGGTCCCTTTGACCAAAATGGAGTCAGTTAAGTCAGTTAGGGGACTTAGGGTTTTACTTTTAGTTTATTTTATGAAATGGTTTTGGAGCCTTAAGTGAATGAAAAAGGAGAATATAATTAACTGATATAAGTTTTGAAGAATATTATTTGCAGATGATACAGTCTTTTTAAACTTAAAACTCCTATTTCTAAGAAACACACTGAGTGGCTTCCACTGTAATATGTAAAGATCTTGGAAGTTTGGAAGTTGTCATTCTTGCCCTTAAAACCAAAAAACGGAATTGAACAAACTGAACTGATAACCAATGACTTTTCTTAGATCCCTCAGAGAATTGAGGTCACAGGACAAACCAGCATCCAGAAAAACCAACAGAAAGAAACAGAAAATGCAGGTCAGCTTACCTGGAAGAGAAGCTGCTGAAGCCAGTAACTGCTTCGAACACTTCAATGGGGCTGGCCTGGTGGCTCCGGCCTGTAATCCAAGCACTGGCCTGGTGGCTCCGGCCTGTAATCCAAGCACTTTGGGAGGTTGAGGTGCGAAGATCGCTTGACCCCTGGAGTTCAAGACTGGCCTGGGCAATGTAGTGAGATCCCATCTCTACAAAAAATGAAAAAAATTAGTCAGGCATGGTGACGCTCACCTGTAGTCCCAGGTACTCAAGGCAGATGGGAGGATCTCTTGAGCCTAGGAGTTTTAGGCTGCAGTGAGCTGTGATCACCACTGCACTCCAGCTTGGGCAACAGAGCGATGACCTGTCTCTTTTAAAAAAAAAAGTAAAATGACTTAAATGGTAATTTTGGCAAATTGTAGACTAGTTTGAGAGTTAAAACTCCTGTGGGCTTGGTCTAAGGGCCTGTTCTTCTTTTAGAAAGATTGAATACTCTTGTTTCTTACATGGAGATCTGAATAATTCATTTTATGGCAAAAGGGATATAGAATCTGCCTACGTGTCTGCATATCGACCGAATTAATGCAGCAGATATTTCCAGTTATTTAGATGGTAGGACTTTGCATTTCTGTGACTGCATGAATGTTTAAGAAAGTACTTTATGGCTGGGCATGGTGGCTCATGCCTGTGATCCCAGTATTTTGGGAGGCTGAGGTGGGTGAATAGCTTGAGCTCAGTAGTTTGAGACCAGCCTGGGCAACATGGCAAAACCTCATCTCTACAAAAAATACAAAAATTAGCTGGGCCTGGCAGCATGTGCCTGTGGTCTCAGCTACTCAGAAGGCTGAAGTGGCAAGATCACTTGAGCCCAAGAGGTTGAGGCTGCAGTGAGCCAAGATCATGTTACTGCACTTCAGCCTGGGTGGCAGAATGAGATCTTCGAAAAACAAACAACTGTGACAAATAAGTTTATGTTGCTTATAAGCTGCTCAGTTTATGATGCTTTGTGACAGCAGCACAAATGAGTTAAGACAGTAGATGAACTGGGATTTCAACCCTGGTCAGTCCGACTCCAAAATGAAAATACTTAGCCATTCAGTTAGTTTGCCCATGATACGCTCTCAGTGTTTTTTCCAGTAGGGGGACGAGTTATTCAACAAGTTACCAGTTCCGTGACTTGCAGGAGGAAGGTTTAGTCCACCTAACAAGAATAATTGTTGCATAAATCATCTTTATCTAGATAATCATCAAAAAATGTTAAGATTGGTCTTACAAAGCCTCAGGCAACAAAACAATTTAAAAAGGAAAAGTGTAAAATGTTAAGGAGAAAAGTGTAAAATGTTAAGGTCCTGATTAGACATTTTCCCCTTCCTAAGGCAATGATCCAAAATATTTGAGAATCAGTGGATGAAAACCTCTAAGAAATATGTTATTGAATATAATTGTTAGTGGGGAGTAATTTCACAAACTTTAGAACTGTGGCTACTTCTCACTCTTTTTGTGACTACAGTCTCTTCTCAACTACCCCTAATCATCTATCAATATCCAAAATGACTTATATTTATTTAGGGATAAAATGAATTTTTAAAATAATGCAAAATTCTAGGAAGGCAAGGAGGTAAACCAACTTAGAAAACTGTAATAATAAAGACAGTTGGCTACGATTTATTATTTTCAAGATCAGAGTCTCTTTCTTTCTAATGGCCTGTCTGTTTAATCAAGGGATTCTCATTCAACCTTGATTCTGTGCCATAGGCTGATTTCCCTGTAAGGATGCTTAAATAACGAAGACTCACCACACAGAAGAAAAGTGGTGGTGGAGCAGTTCCAAGGTCAGCAACTCAACTGCCTAGTGACATTGTCAAGAAAGTGATCTTTTCCTCCTTCTACTCCATCCTTCTCAGTATGCTGCCCATGGATAGGATACTGAGCCTTCTTAGTCACAAAATGGCTGCAACAGCTCCGAACACTATACTCTCATACAACTTCCCAAAGTCAGAAAAGAAAATATTGACACTTTGTATTCATTGTATTTACGTGAGGAAAACGCTCCAGAGTAAAACCCCAAACCGCCAGGGTCACATGTATTTTCCTTGGTGGATCGTTGGTCAATAATTGGTCATAAGGCTGTTTTGAACACTATTACTGGCAAGGTGAATTCAGTTGCCATGGTTAGCTTAATCGAGATGTATTCCATTCTGCTAAAGGCAGGTCCTAGCTTCCTTGAAATGGGGGAGACTGATGATTGATTAAGAGGCACAAGTACTACAAGCGCCTACTCTCATAGGCAAAACTGTACCCATCCCTCGTCAATGCAAAAGACCATGGACTCATCTGGTTTTGTCCTTGCATTAGAATAATTTTAGGGCTTAGTTATCTGCAAAAATAACCCAATTTGTTCATGCTTCTAATAATCTATTTTGTGTATTTTCTTTTAGTCTTATAGTCTCATGTGCCTGAAACCTAGGAAGCCCTTTCAGTGTAGCTGATTGTAATAAGCACTAATAGTAATGGGAAGAGTAATAGTAATAATAGTAATAGTACCATCACCAGCATCAAATGATTACTGATGACAAAGTTATTATATTTTTTGTTTTCACAATAACATTATAATGTATAGAACATTTTACAGGAGAAGGCAACCGAGGCTTAAGGTTATTAAGTTAGTTGTGCTAGGCCATAGAATTTCTCATCTTGAAAGGATCTCTCCTGGTCAATGTTGCAGCGTCCTGTGAAGGGACCTGGAATCGATCTGTGCCAATGCCCTTTGCACCTGTACTTGTACAGGTGGATGTACAGTGCCTGTAGACTGAATGGAGGGCTTAAAAACAGGCGTGATCCAAGGAAAACATGCTCATGCTATAGTCAGCATCCTCTTAACTGTACAAGTCTAAAATACTCTGGGAAAGCCCAGAGTGAGAGACAGTGTGGAAAATCTTGTACAGACACACCAAAGCACATGCTTAGGAATTAAGCAAATCTGGGAGTTACTAAAAAACTGTAGCTAAGACAGGCAGGGAAGCCAGGCTGCTAGAAACTGGGGCTGGTGTAAGCCTTCTGTAGCAAAAGCATGGAATAAGTTGGCCATTACTGTCAACTTCAGATCCAAGCATTTGCATTGTTTCATTTTTGTTCAAAGTGAGAGATTGAGTCTGTATTCCTCCATATATATATATACACACACAAAATCTTCTCTATAAAGAAGACTAATATCTCTTAAACCCCTCTTACGTACATATAAATGTACATACATATTAATATACATACATATCAATATACATACATATCAATATATAAGGATAAAATTCTATGTGTGCGTATATATATAATTACATCTAGAGTCTTCTTTATCAAAAGACAAAAGAATGCTTATCATCATTTATACATGAGAGAACAGGGCCGTAGCACTATTAAGTGACATGTTTAAAATTCATACCACTGATTGTGAAAGACTAATTGAAACACAGTTTAATAGTACAAGTTAATATCAGTGTAACCTTGTGAACTGTTTCCCACATGGTACCAAGACTTAGGCTTTCTTCTAACTGTTTTTGTCTTGTGGACACTAACTCTTTTTAATACCGTCTACTCTGTAATCCTCACTCTGTGCAAAATTTAAAAGCAGACACATTCACTAGCATTTATATTTTTTTGGCATAATATTTATGTGGGGTCATTTATGACATCTTTGATTTTGAAACTTCATCAGAGTTGTTATTTTCATTTTTATCATATATATAACTTTTGGATTATGATATAGGAAATATTTAGGAAATGCCAATATCGATCTCACTTTATTACATTTAAACATGAAAATAACCTAAAATTTGTAAGCTGAAATACATTCTTTGTTACCATCTAAGAAAATTTTGAGAATTAAGTACTACAGGTATGATGTAATGGGGAAAATATTTTATCTTCTCGATAAATGATATATAGATTTGAAATACTGGGGAGCACACTTCTGGGATTGCTGTTAGGTGGTCGTTGGAATTTCATGGAAAGATAGTGATTAGATCTTATTTTTACAGTGATTACTGTAGGAAATCTACAGTAATTGTCTGTGAATACTTACTAAAATTCTGTCTAGATCCATGTTAATCCCCAAACAGTGAAGTCAATTCCTCATTCTCTTTCTAAGCATGTTAACATAGAATAATATACCATTTTCTCCAGGCTGGTGTTGAGTCCTGCTACTTTGGGGATATACAGGGGCATCTGCTCACAAAAATATTGAGACTAATAGTCTGGGTGCCCAATCAAAAGTCATAACTGCTCCCCCATTCTTCTTGAGAAATATCATCATTTTTTTGTGTGTGTGCATATTCCTGGAGTTAGGGAAAAATCATGGACCTGAGGTTTATCCTGGTCTGTCTAACCCAATGAAAGTAACTCAATCTCATTCCCATGGCTGCTTTAGTAATAGTTGTGTCCAGTGAGTTGTGAGAGAAAATTTCAGAAACATTGCTCTTGCTCTGACCGAGGACCGCGAGAAGGGGACCGTTTCTTTCTTTTCTTTTTTGAGACGGAGTCTCACTCTGTCGCCCAGGCTGGAGTGCAGTGGCCGGATCTCAGCTCACTGCAAGCTCCGCCTCCCGGGTTCCCGCCATTCTCCTGCCTCAGCCTCCCGAGTAGCTGGGACCACAGGCGCCCGCCACCTTGCCCGGCTAGTTTTTTGTATTTTTAGTAGAGCCGGGGTTTCACCGTGTTAGCCAGGATGGTCTCGATCTCCTGACCTCGTGATCCGCCCGCCTCCGCCTCCCAAAGTGCTGGGATTACGGGGGCGAGCCACCGTGCCCAACTGAGAAGGGGGCTGTTTCTTCATCTCAGCTGGCATTTTCAAGTGTTTAGGGAGAAAAAAGTCCCTGGACACGTGGCGGCCATCCTGCATGCTGGACGGAAGTAGCTCACAAGAGAGAATGACAGAATATAAAGACAGACCCAGCTAGAGCCTCTGAGAGCATTATTCTCCCACTCAGAAATGTCCCACCTCCAAATTTGTTATTATTGTATATGGCATGATGGTATGTCTTATTGTGTGTGCTTTTGTTGTTCTTAGCTTTCTTTTCCTTTTAACTTGTGACTTAAAGCATCAGTTAAATATGGTATCATTGCAGTTGCTTAAAATACTCAACTATGAAAAATTCAAGTGCAAAAACAATTTTATTAGAGGTTAAATTTAGCTAACCTGTGATTCTAGTTTTGGGTAAAATGGAATTAGGTCACTTCACCCTGTCTTTTCCAATGAATATAGCTATAAATCATGAAAAGAATGGGTGGAACATTTATTTGAGAATTACAAACAGCAAATATTAGGTTGGTGCAAAAGTTATTGCACTTTCTGCCATTACTTTTAATTACTTTTAATGGCAGAAACCGCAATAACTTTTGCACTAACCTGATAAAAGCAGGAAGATTGGGAAAGACCAGAACCACTGGTTGAATCATTACCAAATAGGTGCTAAGATGGTCATTTTTCACTCTGGTATTCTTTGGCCTGGATTGAACACACAGGAAATCTAAACGTGAGCACACAGAGAAGAATACCACAATAGTGGCAAAAGTGGGAGTCTTTCTTTCCTTCCACGTCTTCCAAGAAGTTAGAAACAACTGCATTTGCTTTTTTCCTCCCTTTGTCCTACCACACATGGCTCCATAACAAGGACCCAGTTTTGGAGAGCATCATAGAGTAAGGTAACCATCCCTCTAGCTGTCTACCCAGAGCACCAAAAGAGAAGCCTCAGGAACCAGAATGTACTGGGGAGATTGCAAAGAGGGAGAAACTCCAGAACATAACATCGTGGAGTTGTTTATAAACTACTCACTTCATCTCCAAAATGTGTGTAGGCATGAATGAATCTGGACTTGTTCACAATATCAAAAACCTTACACACTAATAGTCTACTGCCAAAGACTTTTGAAACCAACTAATTATGGCCCAGGTCCTAGCCTGTCCAATGGTTTGCGTACATTCACCAGATTCTAAAAGCACAGCAAAGACTTTGAAAACCCAACTGACACTGGGGCCATCACCCATAAGAGGTGGGCTGGAATGTGGAGTGTAATCCTAAAGCAAAACAAAGCTAAAGCAAGCAGAAAGGTGGAAATAAAAATACAAATAGAAATCAAAAGAATTGAAAACAAAAACAGTGCAAAATGCAATGAAACAAAAAGTTGATTCTTTGAAAAGCCCTATATAACTCAAAATTCTTTAGTATGATTAAAATACAATAAGAGAAAAGACAAAGCTTAGCAATTATCTGAAGTGAAAAGTGGGATATCACTACAGATCTGACAGACACCACAAGAATATAAGAAAATAGTATGAAGAATTATTAAATAAAATGGACTTATTACTTAAAACCTACAAATTATAAACCACTCACAATGTGAATTTTATGAAACATTTAAGTAAGCACTAACAGTAATAGTAAACTATCTCTTCGAGAAAACAAAACAAAACAAAAAAATTCCAAAACATTTTATAAAACAGTATTACCCGGACACCAAAAAAAAAAAAAATATATTATCAAAAAAGAAAACTAAAGATATATACACACACACACACACACATATATACACACACATATATACATATATGTGTGTGTGTGTATATATATGTATATATGGCT
This sequence comes from Mandrillus leucophaeus, assembly GCF_000951045.1. Classification (NCBI taxonomy): domain Eukaryota; kingdom Metazoa; phylum Chordata; class Mammalia; order Primates; family Cercopithecidae; genus Mandrillus; species Mandrillus leucophaeus. The sequence goes on along the minus strand of NW_012101587.1, from coordinate 7,300,241 downwards.
CAGAAACCTAGATAAAATATTCAACAAAATATTAATAGCCATGTATAACAGAATATAATACACCGTGACAAAATAAGGTCTGTCCCAGGAATGCCAAGCATAATTGCGTATTTTTTCTTCCAATGGCAGAAAGACAAACTTTGATTTTCAAATTTACATGGAAGGGCAAAGGGATTTGGATAGTTATAACAACTTTGAAAAAGAAGAAAGAAGAAAGTTGGAGGAAGCAGTATACATGTTTGTAACTCTTACTATAAAGCTACAGTTATCAAGGACAGCCTGCTGTTAGTAAAGGGAGCAACATACAGATGAATGCAGAATAGAAAATGCAGAAATAGAGCCACACAAAGAGGGTTGATGATTGATTTTTGACAAAGATGTAAGTAATTAAGTGGAGAAAGCATTTCGTTTTTCAACAGACTGTATTGGAACATTTGAACATCTACATGCAAAAAAGTGAGGGAGGACTTGATCTAATCCTCATATCACTGTACAAAAATTAAATCTAAATGCATAATAGCTGAATGTAAAATGTGAAATTATAATTTTTTTTAAAAAAGTATAGGTGAAGTTTTTTATGTACTGGGGCTTAGGAAAGTGTACTTAGACCAGACACCAACAGTGCACTTCATAAAAGGAAAGTAATACATTGGACTTAATCAAAATTTTAAAACTACTTTCCTGTATAAAGAAAACTGCTAAGAGAATAAAATGCATCCTTATAAAGTGATACAAAAATTTGGAAATCATGTAAGTTTCAATATCCAACAGAAAAACAGACCAATTCAAAATTGAAAACAAATTCAAATACTTCACCAAAGATATACGAATGGCAAATGCACATTTAAAAGCATGTTCAATATCATTATCCAGCGTGGATATGCAAATTGAAACCACGACATTATAAAACTACACTATTAAAATGGATAATATATGTATGTATACACATATATGCACATGTATTATTCACACATATGCATATATGTGCACATTTATGTATATGTATTGTATATACATGTATATGAATACACAAACGCGCACACACACACATATATATATCAAGTGCTTGTGATAAGACAACTAGAATTCTCATACATTGTTGACGGGAATGCAAATTTTTACAACCTTGGAAAAAATTTGATATTCTCTCATAAAGTTAAAAATACTTGCTGTATTAACCAGTAAGCCCACTTCTGTGTACTTACCCTAATAAATAAATGCTTATATTTGTATAAATACTTATCTTTATAGAGCTCTGTTAATTGGCCAAAACTGGAAACAACTTGAACGCCTCTCAGTGGGTGAATTGATACAAACATTGTGGTACATCCAAACAGTGGACTGCCGATCAGGCATAAAAAAGAATGAACAATTGGTACATAAAAAAGAATGAACAACTGAAACTGAAAGAAGTCAGTTCCAAATGTTTACTGCATAATTCCATTTGTATGACAGTCTCCAAAGGACAAAACTATAATTGTGGAGGATGTACCTGTGGTTGGTAGAGTTTGGTTTGGTAATGGTTATATTAACCTATACATGTTTCATTTCATAGAGTGGCACATCAGAAAATGTCAATTTCACTGCACGATAATTTTTTAAATATAAGAACAAAAGGATCAAAGTTTATCTCACAAAAATAAATAAGATAATAAAGATAAATAAATATAAAAATAAATATCTCACAAAAATATAAAAATAAGAGCTACCCCTTTATATGGAAAGAATAAAAAGTTAAGGGAAACTGATCCAAAACCTCTTACAAATTAACATACTAGGGCCCAGAAAGCATGAGAAATTTGCTTAAAGTCCCACAGCCAACAAAAGCGAGAGTCCAGAGCCAGGACAGGAGGCTGCCCAGTGTTCTTTTGACAACCCAGAGTGCTTCAGTCCTAGGCAAAATTTAGGGTATGGATGGCTGACTTGTGATTACCACCAAAGCCTAATTTTTAAATAGACACATTAATATGTCATATTTCTTTCACTGAATCCTTTAAATATGGACACATCAGGAAAAGTTAAAGAAAATTAGAAAAATACTGATATGAGGGTTTTATTAAGATGAAGACATAGGGCCAGGCACGGTGGCCTATGCCTGTAATCCTAGCACTCTGGGAGGCTGAGGCCGGCAGATCCCTTGAGGTCAGGAGTTCAAGACCAGCCTTGTCAACATGAGGTCAGGAGTTCCAGACCAGACTGGCTAACATGGTGAAATCACGCCTCTTCTAAAAATACAACAATACGGGAATGGTGGCGTGCACCTGTAATCCTAGCTACTAGAGAGGTTGAGGTAGTAGAATCACTTAAACCTGGGAGGTGGAGTTTGCAGTACTAAAAATACAAAATTAGTGAGCGTGGTGGCACGCACCTGTAATCCTACTCAAGAGGCTGAGGCAGGAGGACTGCTTCAACCCAGAAGGTGGAGTTTGCAGTGAGCAGAGGTCGTGCCACTGCACTCCAGAATGGGTAGCAGAGCGAGACTCTGCCTCAAAAAAAAAAAAAAAAAAAAGATAAAGACATAGATATAAGGAAGTACTTTGGGGTGTGGTATATTTATAGGGCCTGCAGAAAAATACAACACAAAGTATAATGGTGTACATGGAAGGAAATTTAAAACCATATGGTTTTGGCTCAGACTTTAAATGTTCACGTATTAAATTACATATTGTTATCTTGTTTATTTGGATAATCTCACTCAGAGTGCTCGCTGTATGCATAAAGATATTTTGTGAGAATCAATCAGTTTAGCTACTGTTACATTTTTATGAGCCTAGATCCCAAAATGGATTTTAAAACTTAAATACATACAAATAATACTGTGCTTGGAAATGTAAGATAATAGGGTACTGCGACAGAAAGATCCAAGTATTATGTAAGAAAATCTCCTGGAATGGGGTTCAGATCATATAAGATCTCTTTAACTTATTTTCAAATTATTTGTTGAGATAATTGATTTAGAATATTGTGCAGTTAAGCTAAATCATATTCCAGATAAACTGTCATATTTTTAAAATAATGTCTAAATCACTGATTAAAATGAAAGATAGTTATTTAAATTACAATTTTAAGAAGCAATGTAGTTATTGTTGAATTGCAGTTTGAATATCATTGAGCATTGCTTCGCAATTCCAAATTATTTCTGAATAATTCAGGCTATATCTTTAAATTTGAAATGAATATCTTATTTTAGTGTCAGTATCAGACATGTTTAAAAATATGGTTGGTTCTAGATTGCTTAAATTAAAAAAATATAAATGTCTTTGGAAATGAAGCTGTGATTTTCTTTTGCTTTTTTTCAGAGAGAATTAGTTGTGAGTAAAGTAGGAAAGCACAAACACTAAAAACTAAAAGGATTATAGGACTGCATGTTTGTTTAAAAATAGATTTTGTGAAAAATCTTTCTTAGATTTAAACAGCACTGAACAAACAAAGCAAAACAAAACAGAACAATATGGAACCAGAGAGACTGGGCTGGTTACAGAGTGAAAAGGAAGGGATCTGTTACTGGGAATCAATTTTATTATACTGATTTTGCTTTACCCTCCTCACCATTAATATTTTATCTTTTAAGTGCCTAATAATTGAAGCATATTATTGGAATAATTGCATTGGCTCTATTTCCGAAGCAAAATATACATTTGTATTTTAATGGTAATCAGTGTTATATTAATACTGTTGGATTATTAAAATAAATGTACCAATGCAAAAAAAAACCTTTGCTTATACAATGCATATGCTACATACATACAATTACTTCAATATTGTAACCTAAATGACTTAACTTTTAAATCCATTTTTTCATGTTCTCCCAACAATTTTCTCCTGACGTTAACAGAAAAATGTAATTACATAATGTTATGAGTAATATTCATTGAGCACTTACTTTGTAACGCATAATTTTATCAGCTCTTCATACACAGTTAATCCTCATGGCAAACTTATTAGTTAATGATCATTATGATCCATATTTTTGCAGGGCAAGAAAATTAAGTGCTGAGGAATTAAACTACTTGTGATGATACAGTTAAGAAATGAAGATAACATTGAATCCAGGCAGCCTGGCTCTCTTCATCTGGGAATAGATGAAAAATACAAACCCAGAGATGTTAGACAGTTTAGAACTACAGGTTTACACTTTCTAAAAATCTAATATTATCTTAGTAGAGGCAAACCAAAGGTAAAGAGAATGGTACCAAAATAGAGTTCATTAATAATTTTCTTTATTAAGTGGAATTAAGTATTTGGAAGTATATGAATAAAATAATGACTTTAAACTTTTCATATGATCTGATGATCAGGTATGATTACATTGCAGAAAAAGCTGATGAAGAAAGTAGAAGTACAAAAGCTGATAATGTTGATTTTACTAGTATTTAATACTTAAAGGGATATTTATAATACAATCTCTTGGTATTTTTGTTTTGTTTTGTAATGTATTGCACTGTGGTTCATTGGCATCATGAAAAATAAAGGAATTAAATAAAATATCCTGATAAGTTTATGACAAATTAATTGTGATTATTTG
>NW_012101587.1:7281124-7294366 GCF_000951045.1 Mandrillus leucophaeus | reverse complement strand
TATGCTATGTACTCAAAACTACATAATTCTATCTATAGATTTATATATGTACACATCCTGTAAAATAGTTGCATTAAAATATGTAATCATTCACATCAAAACAGGGAAATAAATTGACAACCATTTCAAGTAGTAGTACTAAGAGCTAACGTGTATTGTACTTTACCAAATATGGGAATATTATGTGTTTACATATTTTTATTTAATATATTGCCTCTATACAGCAATTTTAGCCTGAATGTTTGGCCACATGGGGCTTTTGGAGAACTCTGTTTAAGAGATCCGAAGACATTTAACTGTTACATTCCTAAACAAACTCTTCTTTAGCAAGTTCTCCTTACACAAATGGTCTGCAGGTCTACCTGCTCCCTCCTCTCCCCCCATTTCTGAGTACCTGGCCCTCTTTTAACAATGAAGTGGGAGAACTGGTGAGTAAGCAGAGCTTATACCATTACAATACTTACAGGTTGGGGAAAAAAGCCATGTTAAAAGAATGAAACATAATTCATTGAATAAACATGTAGGAGCCCTTATGTTTCAGACTATCTTGTGGAACATACAGGGATGAACATGAGAGACAAATTTATCTGTCCTCATGAATTTTATATCTTAGAGGGAAGAACTGTGAAATAAAAGACTAAACAAATTAAAAATAAAAACATTTCAGGAGGTGGTACGTGTTACAAATAGATTAATGCAGAGTCATATAGTTACCTGGGGGAGTTGTTCTGGCAAGGCCCTCACTTCCTTTTCCACTCATCTACAATGAGTGAAAACAGACAGCTCTAATACCTGACAACAAGGCAGGGAGTGAGCCATGAGCATCTAGAAGGGGTATCCTAGACAGAGATAAAGGCAAATGTGAAGATGGTAGATGTTGTAGAATATGAAAAAAATCGTAGATGGTAACAGAGCTTGGCATGTTCAAGATAGAAAAGAAGGCGGCCAGCAGAGCTGTGGGGCGGTGAAGGAGGTGGGAGAGGGGCCACAGTTGTCTGCAGCAAGGCAAAGGACAGGTCAGGGAGACATCTGTGGACCATTTTAAGAAGTCTGAACCTTATTCTGACAGTAATGGGAAGTCACCACAGAGTTTTAAACAGGAGTAGATCATGACATGATCTATACTTTTAGATTATCTGTTGTTCAATAATGGCTTTAAAGGAGACCTAAGAGGAAACAGGCAGACACCACTGGAAACTCTTGAGAGTCTAATGAGACTATGGTGGTTTAGACTTAGAAATTTTCAGAAAGAATGGAGAATGGCGAGCATGGTGAATAGATCTCAGATACAGGTTGCAGATAGAGCCAGGATAACATGCTGTGGGTGAAGAATTTTCTCCTAGATTTTTTTTTCACTATTAAGCAACTTGGAGGAAGGCAAGTTTCCTTTACTGATCCATAGAAATATTGTGAAGATTAAGTTGGTAATGTGGGAAATTAGAAACTTCTGTGTTGGCCAAGTTAATAGTGAGGTGCCCGTCAATCATCTTAAGTATAGGTGTCAAGTTGACAGTTATATGTAAAACAAGTGTAGACATAGTAGAGATGTCAGATATGCACGCACACACACACACACACACACACACACCCCATTAAATCTTTGTCACGTGCATGGTATTAAGTTAGTTTCAAGATATAGTGTAGGATTACATTCCCAAATTCTAGAGGGAAAAAAATGGTTTTCTAGATGCACTAGGAAAAGAAAGAAATACTTTTATTTGCAAATGTGGACTCAAGAGGCTATTCCATGGATTCGTGTTGCATTCATTTGACGACTTTTCAGCCTACATTGTTCTAGGTGTTGTTGTAGCTAGAGGATTTCTATTTCAAAGCTCACAGTTTATTATATAATCGTTGAGTTAGTGTCTGTTGTAGCAATTGCAAATATACTCTCTGAGGCACATGGCAAAGATGACATGCTATCAAATATAAACAAGGTCTGAGAGCTCTCCCCCAAATAGAATCGGAGAATTTTTTTTAATTTAGGTGAATTTAACAAAACTCATGAACACCAAGTGTTTGGAACACAAACTGTAGCTCAGAAAAAATGATTATGTCAAATAGCCTACATTGCATCACAGTAACTGTGGAGTCACTTTAACCCAACTTACACAACTGATAAATGAAATTATAATGCTAGTTTGATAATTAATAATGAGAAATAACTATTATCAGCTTAAAACTAAATGTTCAAAAGATTAAAACTTTCTAGCTCTCTAGGAAAGTTTACTCTGTAGTCAAATTAGAATTATAAGATAGTTTCTGTGGACGTATAATTTTAAGAAGATGTTTTCAGAGTTTAAAATTTAATTTAATAATAGCCTGATGTAATTCTCTAGAGCAACTACCTTTTCATTGTAAAAAGTATATTAAAGTCCATTTGCCACTGTAATGGATGTGGTACCTGGAGTCGCACAATTTTATTTCCATCCATTACACTGTCTCTGCACTCTCTGCTGGTCCCAGCCTGTCTCCCTTTCCTTTGAGAAACTGCCCTGTTCCTATTCCCTGTACCTCTGTTGGAGTTATTAACCACAGAGCTCTCTCTAACCATTTATAACCCAGATCTTACTTAGAAAGACCCTTCTCCTTGGTTGTATCCTGGGGTCTGGGGTCAACACATTAAAAACTCTGTTTTATCTCCCTACTCTAAAGCTAATATGGAGTGCATCCGTATGGGGTCCAGGAGGATGGTTGGAACCAGGATGCCTTTGTGTTCTAAATAGAAACTGCAGTGGCAGGCAGATTTCAAATAAAAATATGATTCAAAGCAATGAATCCATCCTCACAAGGTTAACAAGAATTCTGGACAGAATTATAATTATAATTAAGCATTTATTAGACTGCACTTTAACTCACTTTCTTGTAACCGTAAGTCACACAGCACTGGATGCTGACCATCTGCATCCCCATTGTTTCCATGGATAGGACCTCTGACATGAGAATCATAAGGCTTTCGTTTAAGAATTGATCAATTGTTTTTCAGATCCCGAATTCCAGTGAAACAGCTGACACCAAGTAGTTTGAAGAGCCTCACCGTAATAGTTGCATCAGTCACCCTTGTCCCAGTCCCCCAGGGGCAACGTGATGAGAGCCAGATGTCACCCTACATGTACAGAGTAACGGGAAAGGAAGCCAGCCATAATGATGACTACGACCCTATAGGACAGTTTACAGAGTTGCCAACTCTCCCCTTCTAAGACAGAGAGAGAAACCTAGTCATCACTGACACTTCCCTTGGGATATAAACCCTGGCTCCTTGGCTGGGAATATTATTCCTCACTGTAATGTAAAAGCATTTTCTCAAAAAAAAAAAAAAATGCCCTTGCCCATTCTCCTTCAAGTTAAACATTTGATTCTTTAGCAGATGACTCCAGGTCTCATACCCTTTAAATCACAAGGCTTTCCCTTAACTCAGGTTCTAGTTTTTCTTTTGTGTGTTTGTTTTCTATTCTCAGAAAGTCTTTACCATTCTGTAAGGCGAACATATTAATAGTTCTTCTTATAAATAGATGGAAGAATTTTAGAAATTTTTTATGTGAGAATAAGTATGTGGTGTACGTGTATAGGCAGAGGATATAAACGTCGGAATGTATTTAAATGTGGTAATGATGATAATAGAACGAGCATTTGGAGTGAGCAATATGTGTAATCCATTGTGTTAACATGTTTATAACGATAAAATCATTTACTCTTCACTCAGAAGGTGTAGGTAATACCTTGTTTTATAATTGAAGAAACAGAAATAGCGTTTAAGCAAGTTTCCAATTTCAAAGAGCAAATGAAAGGTGTAAATGAGGCACGAACTCAGTCTTGTTTTAACCTAGGCTCCTGCATTCTGTTCAGTGTGAATTATGGCAGCTCTGAACAGTTTAGGTATAAAAGAAAAGCTCCTCAATGTTATAAAGGCCCTTTATTTACTAACAAACAAACAAAAATCCACGCACACATACCACAGAAACAGCTAACATCATAATCAATGGGGAACAACTGAAAACTTTCCACTATGATCCAGTACAAGGTAGAGATGTCCACACCCATCACTCTCGTTCACAATGTATTAGAAGTCCTAGCAAGAGCAATAGACAAGATAAATAAAAGGCATCCAAATCAGAAAGGAAGAAGTAACATGACTTCTATTTGCAGATGCCATGATTACCTCAGAACTGCTAGAACTAACAAATCAATTCAATAAAGTTGCAGGACACAAAATTAACACACAAAAATCAGTACTATTTCTATACCAAAGTAATGATCTTTCTGAAAATAAATTCTTTAAAAATCCCACTTATGAAAGCATGAAAAATGACTACAAATCAATTTACTCAAAAAAGTGAAAGATATGAACATTAAAAACTATAAAACATTGATTAAAGCAACTAAATAAGACACAAATAAATGAAAATATACCCCATGTTCTCACGCATGGGTGAGAAGAAATAGTATTGTTAAAATATTTATACTACCCAAAGCAGTATACATATTTAAGGTTATCCGTATCAAAACTTCAATAGCATTTTTCATAGAAATAGAAGAAAACAATCCTAAAATGTGTGTAGAACCACAAAAACTCTGAATATACAAAGTAATACTGAAAAGAAAATAATAAAGTTGAATGCTTTATTCCTAATTTAAGTTTATATTACAAAGCTACAGTAATCAAAACATTATGGTACTGTCATAAAAACAGAAACATAGAGTAATGGAACAGAATAGAAAGCCCAACAGGCAATCCAAACACATATGTTTAAGCAATTTTTGACAAGCACATCACAATAACCTAATGGAAGTTATAAATTGTGTTGGGAAAACTGGATTTATACATGCAAAGAAATGAAGGAGGACTGTTAGCTTAGACTATACACAAAAATCAACTTGTAATAAGACAAAAGACCTAAATGTAAGAACCAAAATCGTAAAACACCTAGAAGAGAACATAAAGGAAAGTATTCTTGACTTTGGCCTTTATCATAATTTTATTTAAGGTGAAACCCAAAGCTCAGGCTACAAAAGCAAAAATAAATAAATGGAACTACTTTAAACTAAAAAGCTTTTGTATAGCAAAAGAAGCAACTTAAAATATGAAAAGGCAACTTACAACTAGGAAAAATATTTGCAAATCATATATCTGATAAGAGGATAGTATCCAACACTTATAAAGAACACTTACAACTCAATAGGAGAAAAACAAACAACCCCATTAAAATATGAGCAAAGAGCCCAAAGATATATTTCTCCAAAAAGACATAAAATTGGCCACCAGATTTATGAAAGGTGTTCAACATCACTAATCATCAAGGAAATGCTAATTAAAATAATTGAGATATCATCACACATCTGTAAGAATGGCTATTATCAAAAAGATAGAATATAACAAATGTTGGTGAGGGTATGGCGAGAAGGAAATCCCAGCACACCACTGATAAGAATGTAGATTGGTACAGCCACTACGGAAAACAGTATGAAGATTCCTAAAGAAATTAAAAATAGAACTACCAGAGGGCCCAGAAATTCCTCTTCTGGGTATATACCTAAAGGAATTAAAATCAGCATAAAGATATTGGCATACCTATGTTCACTACAGCGTTAGACACAATAGCCAAGGTATGGGAACACCCTAAATGTCCATCGATGAGCTAACGAATAAAGAAAATTTTTATATATACACAATGAAGCATTATTCAGTCTTAAAAAACAAGAGGTCCCTGACATTTGCCACAGCAGAGATGGCTCTGAGGACACGGTGTTAAGTGAATAATCCAGATAAGAAAGAACAATCTTGCATGGTCTCACTTACATGAATGACATATATTTGAGCTCATATATATATATATATATATATATATATATATATAGTGAGAGGAATGAGAGAGGAAATGGGGAGCTTTGGGTCAAAGGATGCAAAATAGCAGATACATAGCATAAACAAGTTTGGAGGTCTAATATAAAATATGAGGACTAAAGTTAATAAAATGTTATTGTAATAGGGATTTTTGTTGAATAAAGAGATTTTAGCTGCTTTTGTCACAAAAAAAGCAACTGTGATATGATAGCCGTCTTAATCAGCTTCACTATAGTAAATATTTTACTATCTATGTTTCTCAATTACATTGCATTATAAATCTCAAATATACTCAATAAAATTTATTTTTAAATATTTTTATGTAGATGATGGATACAATAATATATACATTACAGTGACAGCCGAAAGTCTTCCAATATTTATTTTTTCAGCCTGCTTTTGATCTTTGCATATAGTATCCAAAAGGAAGACAATATTTACCAGCTTTCCTTTTAGTTAAGGAACTAAATTTTGGTCAACAGGTTTCTAAGAGTATTGCCCTATAACTGAGGGCACATGCTTTTCTTTTTCTTTTCTTACTTTCTGTTGGTTAAAGTGCAGATATAATGGCTGGATCTAGAGCAGCAATTTTGGTCCATGAGGTGACATGGGTCATGGAGGCCTGAATGAAGGTTAACAAGATTGAGAATTTGAGTCTCTGATATCGTGTAATACCATGCCAGCCCTGAATTACCTAATTCTGAATTTCTTTGGGAGATAATAATACACTTCTAACTTGTTTAAGTCACTTCTGTTTTAGTTTGGTTTTCTATTATTTAAAGCTAAGTCTAAACCTATTAATACATTATTTTATCATCATTTCTTAAAGATAAAGCCTATCCTATATCTGTTCATTTCATTAAGTGATGCTCTAATCCATTAAACCTAATGACATACATTAACTCTCAAATTACATTATCATGAATTTATTTCTAGTATCCTCTGGGCAATGATTAATGCAATGTAAGAGGCATTCTTGACGTATTGATAATAGATTTATATAAAGAACGACCAAGATAGCCTGCATTTTTCATTGGACTCTTCCTACAGTGCTTACCTTAATTAACTTCATGACAAGAAAACCTCTCCAAGATTTTATTTTTTCCATATTTTCCCACGTTTTTAAACATGAACATTGAGGACAAAGATTGTCATTACATCAGCCAAGAATTTTAACTTAGGCCTCTTTAAAGCCAATGTTATATGCCATCACGTATAAAAGATGCAAATGTTCTTTAAAGCGGCAAGACAAGAATAAATAAGTGTAAAGAAATAGATAAATTAATATGTACTACAAGAAAAGCCCAAAGTGCTATGGGAATCCTAAAGTGAAAAAGATACAGTTCTAAGGAACAACTATTAACTCTTAACATTTTCTATTTTTTTCTTTGAAGTAGCTCAATTTGCTTCTCACACACAAAGCCCTTTAGATACTTCAGTCTTGCTATGAAATCAATTTTATTATACAATTCCTCTTTTTTCACAAAAATGTTTTCTCTTCTTTAAAGAAGACATTTTTAGTGCCCCAAAATGACTAATAATGTATTTTTTATTCCTCATGCTTCTAATGTATCAGAGGTTGATGTCTAGAAATAGGGATCAAATATACATGATACCTTTCTTAGCTAATTGTCAGTACATTACTAAATTGCAATGCTTCCTGCAAGGCTATCTAAATTCCATTAAATCACGAAATTCTCTACATAATTAATAATACTAGAATGAATGGTTTGTAGTCAAGTAATTCCTTATTCGCATTCAAAAGAAAGAACATTTATCATTGCTTCTAAAGAATGGAATTGCTGTTTAGGCAAGTGTGTAAGTGGTTTTCCCATTAGCAGTGGCATGTAATACTTTGCTTGACTATAGAAAATAAACAACAGTTTCCATTTATATTATGCTTAAAAGGCAGAAAACCTATCCCCCAAAACGTTGTGAACTGTTTACTGTTTTGGAGATTCATTCACTCTTTCATGAAAACAACTTAGGATATTAAAGATCTCTTTATAGGTGTTTTGGCCCTAAAATAGCCTCTATTACTCTGAAAACTTTCAGGAACATTTCAACACGTCAATTAAGTTTATTCCTCCGGACACGCACTTCTTTGAGATTCAGGTTCATTTTCTTGACTCATTTTGGAAAGCCAATTTAAATCTGCTTCTTAAATTACAAATCAGAAAAGAATTGGTTTACTTATGGCAGATATATTAACTCTCTCACAGTACTACTGATTATGTATACATTAAAATGATTTACCTTAGCATCCAACATTAAAGAAACTGTCGTCAGTAAAGCCAAACTCAGAAGAAGAAGCAATGAGCCCTGAAACAAAAAAATTGCTGGAATGACCCCCTCGATTTTCAAATCTGCAGATTATTCAAGAACAAGATTTCCACACAAATGCACCGTTAACATTTTAATTCACATACTGACAATCGAATGTCTGTATGTTTTATAGTATTCACATTACATTAATTATTTAAAATGATCAATTTAATCTGTTGACACTTCAAAGTCTACAATAACATCATTGGTATACTCCATTCCCAAGTGAGACTGTTACAGGAAAATTATTTACCGTAATGCAGATATCAACTCTCTATTCCTCACATAACTGAATACATTTGGCAAAAATCTGATTCTGTATCCTCTACCAGTTCAAAATTTCCAGGGAAGACTATGAGTTGCTACAGAATATTTCCTTATGTGTCTGTCTGCTTCTATACATCTAAATCTTTAACATTTTCACTGTTTTGATACTTTGTTCTCTTCAGCTCTTGCTTTTTGTCCTCATGGATTATCAAGGTTTTTTAACCTTCCAAATAGAAATGTATTAGCTATTATTATCATAACATTCCCCCAAAATGCTTCATTTAATCTTTACATTATATATATATAATCAATTAACAATTAGGGTGCACCTATCCTGCATTATTATTTGTAAGGGAGTTACTAAGATATTTATTATCATTTAATATTTCAACATGTCAAGGTTACTATTCAGAGGTAAGAACCATCTGTTGCTGCACAATGGACAAGCTCAAGCCAATGGGAAGACACCAATGCATGCAGCACAGTTTCTATCCAGCCTGGCTCATAGTCTGTCTCTGTTCCCAAGTCCATATTACAGCAGTTACCCAACTATTTGATCATCTTAGTCCTTCTGTGATATTCTCATTTGTAACAGTTCTTTCCATCATGAGAAAAGTAATAGTTTTATGCAGAATCAGTAAATGTATCGGTAAACACAAGCTCAACATCCCCAACTCCTAAACATCCTTCCACTTCTAAGTAATTGCATAGTGCATCTCTGCTTCCTACTTCCTTTATCTCTCTACTTAATGTGATCTCCATTCATCTGCAGTCCTCTGCCCCCTCTTTCTCTTGTACACTTTTTTTTTTTTTTTTTTTTGTCTCTTGCTTAGGACTTTCCCTTAAATGCATTTAAATCCCTAAGGTTAAAGGGTTCCGTGATGATCATCCTCAAAACGTCAAACTCACCTCTGATTGGTAACTACAATTGGGATCATCAAAATCTAGTAGATGAGAACATATTCTTAGTTCCCTATTTTCTGCAAGATCCAGGTCAAACAATTCATCAAGTCCTGCTGAATTTACTTTTACAAACATTATCCTATTTCTCCTTTCCTTTTCAATGCTCCTCTCCATTTATCTCTCTGGTTCAGGATGTGCTATCACCTTTTCTTACATTATTCTAGGAGTTTCTTAAATTGGCCCCCTGTGTTGGTCCTGAAACCCTGCCTTTGCACACTCTCATTGCAGTTAGACACATTACTCTTAAATGTCATTCTCTTGCTGATAAGTCATCAATGGTTGATCAGAGCCTGCAGTAGAAAGTTGAACATACCATATAGTATGGTTTGGCTCTGTGTCCCCACCCAAATCTCATCTTGAATTGTAATAATCTCCACATGTCAAAGGCGGGACCAGGTGGAGATAACTGAATCATGTGGGCAGTTTCCCCCATGCTTTTCCTGTGATAATAAGTGAGTTCTCATGAGATCTGATGGTTTTATAAGGGTCTCTGCCCGCTTCCCTCAGTACTCATTCTCACTCCTGCCTCCCTGTGAAGAGGTGCCTTCCACCATGATTGAAACCTGAGGCCTCCCCAACCATGGGGAGCTGTGAATCAGTGAAACTTCTTTCCTTTATAAATTACCCAGTCTCAGGTATTTCTGTATGTCAGTGTGAGAACAGACTAATACACCACATGACCCATATCTGGTGCAAGACTTTCTCTTGATTTCATTTCTAGAAACACTCTGCTAGAAATTTAAAGCTGCAATCACACTAATTTTGAAAGTTCTTTCTTTCCTCCACACTTACTTTACCCTGCCCCCCTTCTTCATGATTTTCATTTTCCTTCTGTGTGTGTGTGTGTTTTTTTTTTTTTTTGAAATGAAGTTTCACTTTGTACCCCAGGCTGGAGTGTAGTGGAGCCATCTCAGCTCACTGCAACCTCCACCTCCCAGGTTCAAGCGATTCTCCTGCTGCAGCCTCTCCAGTAGCTGGGACTACAGGCGCATACCACCACACCTGGCTAATTTTTGTATTTTAAGTAGAGATAGGTTTTCACCATGTTGGCCAGGCTGGTCTCAAATTCCTGACCTCAGGTGATCCACCGTCTCAGCTTCCCAAAGTGCTGGATTACAGGCATGAGCCTCCGCACCCGGCTGGATTTTTCCTTAAATCCCAATTTCTGACTGACCAAACTCATTCCTCAACTAACTCTTCTCATTGATTTAATCATCAGCTCTGACACTGTATCCTTCAGAAAACCAGTGTTGCTAGACCACAGTAAAAAGCCACATCCCCAAAGAGGTAGCAATATGATCCCCGAAGGGTACTTCAGTATTTGATTTTACCATTATTTAATGACAAACCTCTAACATCTCTGACTCTAGTACTTGGCTGAAGGACCCACTTCCAAGTTAACTTTCTAACTGATGTGTCTGGTAGAATGATGGTATATAAAATTTCCACACTACAATTTGTTTTTGAAATATTATAATGTAATCCATGTAATTTGGCATCTGAACATATATTTAAAACTTCTAATTATTTTAACTTTTACCTTTATACTGCTTGTTGAAGGTGACTATTTCTTAAATTACATGTAGCTGAAATTAATATTTTTACTTATACTTGCCGTTGGTCTCTGAATTTGACAATGAATTAAAAAACTTGGCACGTATCTGATGAGCAGGGAATAGTTTAACAAAGAAGAGATTGAATTTGGATTGTTATTATCTGAAAATTAATGAATTAGTAAATGAAGAGAAAGTATAGCCAGAATGGTGAGGTATTTTAAAAGACTGAAGACTTCCAGGGTCCTGCTAGGTGAAGTGGTGAAATAAATGTATAAGCAAGAAAGAGCCAATCAGGTAGGAGGACAAAAGAGGGAGATGGAAGTATGGAGAAGAATAAGGTTTGAGAATTCAGAATATCAGAACAGGAAACACAAAGACTGGGGAAGGATTTTTTTTTTTCATGTTGACACCAGACGATATATATGTCAACAAGACTCACATCAACATGACATAACCACCAGTGTCAACGTGACTTACGTTCTTGTTCCAGGCAAAGTTTACCTGGAAAAGATAAGACTGGAAATGAACAAATAACTTTATTGTTTGTTTCAGGAAATGTTTGCTGATCCATTTGTCAGAGACAATAGTTTTCCAACTTAGCCAAACCATTCTCTCATCAAGACTTGGTTCAGGACCCTCCCTTGGCAGTTTTCACCAATCCAGAACTGTACACAAATTTGCCAAATTCTAATTAGTTCCTTAGTTCCTTGCCTTGATAGAGATGCCTTAAACTACTGATGTTTCCTCCAGTCTTTAACACTGTAAAAACTGTCAAGGTGTTCTTGTCTCTAAAAGCAGTAAGTTCTAAAGTTGAGCTTTAGTAACAGTTTTTGTAGTGATACTTTAGGAGAGTTCAGCAATCTAGTGGTTTCTCCAATATCCACTCAAGACCGTCTTGCTTCCCTGGTCTAAGATCTGAAACTTGTAAACAGTAGGTTCCACTGAGGCCCTTTGAGCTTCTGCCTAAGGTCTCTGGCTGTGATGATGGGGTAAGTCAGGTATTGGTTTTAAGTTTTTCTTGAGTTCTCGAAAGCTAACTTTACTTTGTCTCCTAGGAATCCCTTGATTAACTGATCAGATTTGAAATTTGTCATTCTCAGTGGAAATCTGTCTGCTATATATTGATCCTCATCATTATTTTTGGAAACCTATGAAAGTGTTTTCATTAGGAAGAAGCGAGAACATAGCAATTGATAAATCTGTTTCTTGATTTGACCCCAGGGGTGGAGGAGTTCAGAAATTTCTCCTTACACTGGCATCCTTCTGATAAATTCTATTTCAGGCCAATTATTAAAATGTCATGAGAGTTTTTTCAGCATTGTTTTATTTTGTTGATGAGAGTCTGGCACTGCAAGACGTCTCCTTCCTAAACTTCTCTTTTGCCAGGAGTCATAGACAGACGGGGGCCCAAAGCACAAGACCAAAAGCAAAGCTTTCCAATGGCCATTGCTGGACTCATGAGTTTTTATCAGTGGACACCAAAGTTCATGCGTCTTCTATCCTAGACCCTTGCTCTTGATATAGTATACGTATTTATACTGTAATTCCAGATGACAATCTGCCACATTGGGTAACTTTTGATAACAACAAATGTTCATTTGAGAAGATACTTAACACAGAAAGAAAATTAAATTCCCAACCTTCAATGGTCTTCAAAGCTAAAATCCTCTAAATCTCAATTCCTTCATAAACTTAAATCCCTTTAAGAACAAAGCAAGATCCTCAAGATTAGTCGTAAGCTCTGGTTCCATTCTAAGCTGAGAGCCATTGTCAAATATTTTACAAATCCTCTACAAGTTAAACTGAAATATATGGAATAATTTAAAATAATTCTAGGACTACATAATACAGGGCTCACAACTCTACCTCAGTTTACTCACATGCTGATAGGAGTACATAATACAGGGCTCACAAATATACCTCAGTTTACTAGTATGCTGACAGAAGCCTTCAATGCAACAAAAAGAAAAAATAAATGAAAAAGAGTGGGAACTTCCATGTAAAAGTGACCATTTTTAAAGAAGAATTACCAATGGGACTTGTGTGTTCATGTGATTTCCTTAAACGTATTTGTTGCCTTAGGAAAAGCTATTTCAACTTTCTGGACATCAGTTTTCTCATTTGTAAAATGTATGCACTTTATAATGGTATTGTGAGTGTTAGATATTAACAAATGTTATCTTCCTTAGAGCAGTGCTATATAAATAGTAAAATCCTCAATAAATATTCACTGCTTTTTCTACCACTACTACCTCCTCTATGAAATCTTCATTAAAGATTACATTTCTT
>NW_012101587.1:7242178-7279894 GCF_000951045.1 Mandrillus leucophaeus | reverse complement strand
GATGGGGGGATATACTTCCTTACCAAACAAGTTTATTTGCTCCTGCTATTATCTATTCACTGAGTACAGATACCTGTGTTAATTCCCTCCTGCTGAAGGCATTTGTATTTTCAGTCTCTGACATGAAAATTTATTTGTGGCACACATTTCTTTTATATAAGCCATTTTTGTTTGGGATAATTTAATAGTTGTTTAATGCCTGCATGTTTAAATTTAGAATGGTCACAAAATCTACCAATGATTTAAATATGAAATGTGATAATTAATTTGTATTAATCTTTATGTACATCTACTAACAAAAATATGATACAAGCAGAAGCAGATTGGAAACAACTATTAAAAAGATGAATAAAACAAGCAGATTAAATTTGTCAAAGCAGGCTTGAGTAAAAATGTATGCTAGAACTAGAAAACCAGTCACAATAAATGAAGCACCAAAGAAATCCTTTCAGGATAAATTCTAATGGATAGTTTTTATATTGAGCATATCAAAATATAAATATTTATAGTGGTTCTGTTCATATTCGGTATGAAAACTCTCCTTTTTTCTGAACATAGACAACACCTCACATTACCTTCTGTATCACGTGTTAAGAAAATAAACTTATCTTTTTGAAGTAAATTTTGCCCTTATTTTCACAGAAGAAATAACCACTAACTGTATGCCTGAAAATAGCAGCATACTTGAAAAGGTTCAGCAAAATTCTTTGCTGCTGTCAAAAACTAAATTTACAAGCCATACCTACCAAGTTAACTAGAAGTTAAAAGGATATTAAATTTACCTATATCATACCCCAGAACCTTTGATATAGGAAAGTCATAAAAAGACAAGAATGAGAGAGAGAGAGAGAGAGAGAGAGAGAATGTGCCAGGATTTATTTCATTAAATTTAAGCTTAACTTATTTCTATTTTTAGATTACCTAGAATGTCAGGGTAAGTGCTCAGGTATGAGTGGGGCAATTGAGTTGGGTAAATAAAATAAAGGCAAAATCTTAAAAAGACAGTATGTGTAGAAAAGTGTGTTATTATATGATCAGATTCGAGAAATGAAATCAGTTGGGTAATATTGGTTTCTTTAGACCTCGAGGTTACTAGGGGTTTTATAAATAGCTTCTGACTCTAAAGTTGACACAAAATTCTCTATGCTTTTTAAACAAACACTTTTACTCAAGCTACAGAATGCAATTTCAGTAAGGGCTGAACTTCATTATTTTGAGATCCCTTAAGAGCTTTATGGCTTTCTCGCATCATCCCCTCATGCAATGTCTCCACAATCTGTTGCTGCTCACTAAAAAAAATACATCTTTTTCACAAATACTTGCTTGAATTTTATGTAAACTCATTGAATAAGCTACACGCCTACTTGTATAGTTTCCACTTCCCTCTCATGAAGAAAATAGGTTTATTTACTCCATTAGCAAAATCAACAGAGCAGTGATGTGCTTCCAGAATATGTGTTGGGCTCAGTGAATTGCATGTGTATCCACTTGGTGTTTGTTATGGTGAGACAGAGTTGAAAACAGTGGAGCCAGTAAGCATTTTAATTTCACATGTGGTCTAATGAAGCAGGTTAATCAAACTCCACCAAATAAAATATATCTCACGAACCAGTAGAGAGATTTAAAAAATGCTTAGGGGTAAATTGCAAAATGGTCATTAAAATTAAAACATTGTTTGTGATAACAATTATGAGGTATATTGACAGTTTATTGATACATTTTCAATTAAAGATTCATATTTTGCAAAATTTGGAGCAATTTTACTGATTTGGCAAGTCTTCTATAATAAAATTGACATTTCGGTGATTTGGTAATATATATTTAATTTTTCTTATGAACAATAATTATATTGACAATTGCTATACAATATTCACCTGAATGAAAATTGCCAAAAAGACAAAGTGAGAGACAGGGAGAGAACGTGTCAGGATTTATTTCATTTATTTTCAGCTTAATTTACTTCTATTTTTAAATTACCTAGAACATCAGGGTTTCATCTGCTTTGTTATTTTCTGTTTTATTTAATTAATTAATTTGTTTATTTTAAGACAGAGTCTCGCTCTGTCGCCCAGGCTGGAGTGCGGTGGTGCGATCTCGGCTCACTGCAAGCTCCGCCTCCCGGGTTCACGCCATTCTCCTGCCTCAGCCTCCCGAGTAGCTGGGACTACAGGCGCCCGCCACCGCGCCCAGCTAGTTTTTTGTATGTTTAGTAGAGACGGGGTTTCACTGTGTTAGCCAGGATGGTCTCGATCTCCTGAGCTCGTGATCCACCCGTCTCGGCCTCCCAAAGTGCTGGGATTACAGGCTTGAGCCACCGCGCCCGGCCGCTTTGTTACCGTTATTTGGTCTTTGCAGTCCAATCTTGCTGATTCCTTCAAACAGGTGCGTCTGGCTGAGTAATTACATATACTCTTGCTCCAAACAAAAAGCATCCTAATCGATCAGTTTATTCATTCGTTCGTTTATCGGATATTGAACACCAACTATGTGCGATTACTTTGACAGAAGCTGATAATACAAAGCTAAAATTAAATGCCCTCTTGGCTTTCTATTGCACGTATTCTAACACGGAAGGACAATTAAGTTACAGTGAATAACAACGTAGTACACTGGGTAGTATCATATATAAGTGGCCAGAATGATGAGAATTAGAGACAAAGGAGCTTGAATTTATTGTATTTATCAAGTTCCTCCTTGATAAGATAAACTTCTGATTCTTCATGTAAAAAGACACATATTTCAATAGTGAAGGAGCAAAATTGTTGACATACATTTTAAAATGTGAAGTTAAAATCAGTTCAAAGCATTCTGAGTTTGCATAAGTATAGAACTAATGGGGCAATTAAGGGCCAAAAATATCAAAATATCAATTAACAAATAACCATCACAGTTATTTTTTAAAAGCTTAATTAAATACGAGTAGAAGAAATGTCCTTAAATGATGTAATTTCTTAATAAATCCAATAAAATGCCATATATTTCCTTTTTAAAAATTTTTTTAACAGTCCTACTCCTTAGTTTTTAAATAAGTTGACTTATTTTCCAAGTTGTTAACTGTAGATCATTTGCTTCTGGGTTAGTGAATAAAAAATTGATTTTTATTTGTAAAAGTTAATATCAAGTCAGTTTATTTGGCAAGAAATGAGAAATAATGACAGGTGTCCATAAGCTACTTAACCATATCTAGAAAAATGTTTGACTTTTTTTTTCTATAGCACTGCTGTTGGTGGTGGTGGTAATGGTGGTAGCAGTAGTAATTTTGGCAGGAAGGAAATTAATTACAATTTAAAGAGAGAGGATGAGTGGTATTTTTGATTTAACCGGTTTGAATTTTATTGTCTGTTCAGAATTTCTTGCTACAAAACTTAACATTTAAGGTATTAATACATTATTAATAGATTATATTAATAGCATGAGTAACGTAGTCTATATGTCACATTAAGTTTAATGTCAAATTTGATCCATTGAAACAACAATTAAGGACATTATAATTATAAGCTATCTTACATTTTTTCTAATGTATTTATCAGTAAGGTAACAAGTGATCTGGTTGTAGACTGTGGTAAAAATCAAACCTAAGCTACATAAGAAATCTCCTCATAAATTACTTTTCTGAGAGACTTAAATTTATATAGCATTTCAAAAAAATTTAAGTAGCTTTTCTAATAAGGTGAAACATGAAATTATGCCCAGGAAGCCAATACACATAGGCAGTTTAAAAAGTACAGTGACACATCATTGAGAGCGGTCCTTGAAATGGTTCAAAAAAGAGGCAAAATGTCTGTGAGATGCTTTGATTTTATTTGAGTATTAATGAGACATATGCTCTCAAGGTATGACACTGAAATCCTATCAGAAAAAGGCTAGAACTGACCACATCCAACATAGCCGATTTTGGCTGCAAAGATAGGATCTGATTGGCAATCAATGTGTGCTTCCATAGACTAATTTAGCAAATTAATTTCTTGAAATGACAGCAATGTGGAATCTAACTTATTATACTAAACAGTACGTTTTAAGGTAGAAAATCACAATATTCAACAAACTTATTTCAAACATGTATTTTTAAAATAACAACTGGCCGGGTGCTGTGGCTCGGGCCTGTAATCCTAGCACTTTGGGAGGCCAAGGTGGGTGGATCACCTGAGGTCAGGAGTTCGAGACCTGCCTGACCAACATGAAGAAACCCTGTCTCTACTAAAAATACAAAATTAGCCGGGTGTGATGGCACATGACTGTAATCCCAGCTACTCAGGAGGCTGAGGCAGGAGAATCACTTGAACCTAGGAGGTGGAGTTTGCTGTGAGCTGAGATCGCACCACTGCACTCCAGTCTGGGCAAAAAGAGTGAAACTCCCTCTCAAAAAAATAAATAAATAAATAAAATAAAATAAATAAAAATAAATATATAAATAAAATAACAACTATTAGATCCTCTTACTATTTTATACTTTATTTACTTCTTTTTTTTATTTTTAAAATCTACTTACACTTAGCATCTTTGCTTATTCTTCCTATTTGCATGTCAGTCTTTTATCAAGAACATGTTTGCTCATCTGAAAAAATTATTTTATATTTATTTATCATAAGTCTATGATGATAAACTCCATCAGATTTGTTTTGTTTTGTTCTTGGATCTCACTCTGTCGCCCAGGCTGGAGTGTAGTGGCAGGATCTTGGCTCACTGCAACCCCCACATCCTGTTCTCAAGCAATTCTCATGCCGCAGCCTCCTGAGTAGCTGAGATTACTGGCATCCACTGCCATGCCTGGCTAATTTTTGTATTTTTAGTGGAGACGAGGTGTTGCTATATTGCCTAGGTTCACCTCAAACTCCTGAGCTTTACTGATCTCTCTGCCTCGGCCTCCCAAAGTGCTGGGATTACAGGTGTGAGCCACCGCGCCCGGCAAGATTTATTTTTTTTTTTACATAAAAACACTTTTGTCTTTTTTGATAGAATATAGTTTCACTCCGTACATTTATTCTCAGTACACTGAGGATCATATTGCACTGTCTTGGCTTCCACTGTTGCTATTGAAAATCAGCCTGTAAGACTAACTGCATTTTTTATTTCAATATAGGTAGTGGGCTGTGTACTCTTCAGTGGCTTTAGACATTTCTGTTTGTCTTAGATGTTTAACAGTTTCACTGTGATTTGTACAAATGTGGATTTCTTTACATTTAATCTCTTGGGGCTGTTTGGTGTTAATACAATTTGAGCTTTTGTGTCTTTGAACGATTCCAGATTTTTAACCATTATAGCAGCAAGTATTTCCTCGTCCCCGTTTTCTCAATTGTATCAGTATGAAACACTGGTTAAATCGGTATTTAGACTTTCTGCTTTTTTATATTTATCTCTTAATGTGTCATTCAAAGTTTCTTCGCTTTATCTCTGTATTGTATCGAGGAAAATTACTTATGTTTCTGTTCTATTTCTAATTCATGTAATATTTGGATAGTAAGAGTGTATCCTGGATAGATATTTAAAATAAAAGTGATGGAAATAAGCTCATTAGCTGCCATGGCATTGTGGCTTGCCAGTTACTTCTCCTTCTTCAGTTTTGACCTGTTCTTTGTAGTTTCTTTAAGGTATATATTTTACATATCAGTATATTCCATAAAATATTGAAATAATCAAAATTATCTAAATGAAGTCATGATTGGATCATGATCTTTGTACAATCTCAGTTTTTCACTCTTAAAAAAGGGGCTACGATTCTTTTCCTATCTTGCCTGTTTGTTAGATTTTCCACTCGATGGCTGGAGGCATTATTATGGAAATAGTGTCAAGAAGTAGCAGATCTATCCCGATGTCCTGGATTTGAACACACTAGTTATGAGTTTCCATCATACCTGCTTACTCTCTGAAACATTTATGAGTGCATTTAACTGCGTACAACAAAAACTTGACTCTTGAAGCTTAACTAAACATTGATTTTCTCACATAATCAGACTAAAGATATGTTTTTTCAGGAACAATAAGGTGTCTCCTCCTCAATGTCCTTATGGTCTCGGCCCCTTCTATCATTTTGCTTTGCTGTTCTTAAAAAATGAATTTAATGATTGTGTGGACATGGTAAGATATTTGCAATGTCATGTGTCCCATATACACAGCACAGACAGGCATAGATAAAAGAGAAACAAGCAGAAGGTAAAGCAAATATAAAGGAGAATTTATTCTACATCACTTTATTGTTGGTGAAACAGACCTGTGTATAAAGGATTATTACTTTCATTTTAATGTTATTCAGCACTAGGATTCTTTATTTACAAATGCCTATATAGAAAAAGAAAAAAAATGTATTTAAACACCTTACTATACATGTTTAGATGTTGATAATTAATTCCCGAACAAAATGATGTAAGTGCATTTTATTCCCATTTTTCCCTTTGCAGAAGCCACATGAAGTGATGTCTAACTTCTGTTATTTGAGTATGTAAAAGGATTTAGTAATGTCTGAAGAATGATGAAAAAATAATTTATTGCACAATTGCAACTATGAGCCTGCTCAGGAAAATACACAAGAAGGCCTTTTTTTCAAGTCTTTCCTATTAATATTAAAATTATTTTCAGTGTGCTCTTCACATGGATTTAAAACCGATTGTTCAGATTAACAAAATAATACAACTCACCCTTATTAAGGTATTCTCATGACTACAGGTTTGCAATCATCTTATACACTTTGTCTTACAGAGAGAAGGATGATGTAAGGTTTCTTTTTAAGAATAGACCTCAGCTGTTGAAATGAATAAATATAACTGCAAAATACGAACATTTGCACAGCCTGTCTCAATCATGAATTGGATGTCACAGATACAATGTTAAGCCTAGAGGCACATGAGGTTCTTTTTAAAAAATACGCACTTTTCCACATGACAGCCAAGTACATGGTAACTTTGTAGCCATTTCCAATCTCTTTAAAATCAGAGAATATATATTTTGATAATTTCTTGGCATGCTTTTAATATGGTTTACTATTTTAAACGGTATATCTGTATTTTCCTAAATGATAACACCTATCTCAACTGGTTTCTGCTTTCCTATGTGCCCATCAAAGAGTATCTTTATGAAGATGAAACAATTTCTCTTTTTGTGAGAACCATGACTTTAGCATAATTGAAGCATCTCCCAAGAAACATTTCAGGCATGGGATATTTTTCCTGAAGTCAGCAATACACAAATCTACATGAGTAATTTATATGTTATGCACTATCTACATTTTTATCAGATATGATGGAAATTGTTTCTAAGGTTTCAAGTACCACACCTACTGTTCATGTTGTCTGAAAATAAACATTACTAGTGCTGCTTATGTGATTCTTAATAATAATATCTGCAAAATTACTGCTTGATAAAGTACTAAAAAGTCACATATCTTAAGGTAAATATTGAAACATAAATGTTTTTCTGTGTATCGTGTAACTCACTTCACATACCATACCATAGGAAAACATTCCATGCTTGGCCAACAATGCCTTACAAATCCAAGAATCTCAGCAAAATATCATTCATTATGTAAAAGATCACGTGTTTTTTCCTGAAATGTATATGATCATCTTAATTTGCACAAGATTTTTTCAAGTAATTAAACTTGCTAATTGTAACAATCTTTGGGATTATTCAGGAACTCTCTAGCTACACCAGCAATGGAACAGTTTTTAGTATCGTACATATCTGAATGAATATTCAGCTGGCAGTGTATTTTATTCAAATGATGCTTAATTATTAGTTTCGTTTTGAACACGTGGCCCTTGAAAGAAACAGTCAGAATCGATGGGACTTGCAGCAAATGGTGAACTCACCATGCCAGACACAAGCGGCAGCTCCACGACCAGGGGTGTTGCATCCTCTACCCTTTGCATATGCAATCTGGACCAAGGTTAGAAAGCTAATTAAAATCTCTCCTGGGGTCATGCAACAGAGGAAAATAGAGGCGTAACTAGAGTAGAGAGAAAAAATGGCAAAAATTGAAAAAATGATAAGAATTTCCATTCCTGTCTATTACACAGTAACAGGCAGAAGGAAAGGAAATATGCTTGTTACCAAAATTCATTGAAAATTATAAGACTATGTTAACAGTCAAAATGCAATGAATGATACACATAGGCCCCAGAACAAACACAGGTGTGTCCTATAATTTCCTGTCGGGTTGATGGACATAGGTGATAGAAGCTCATTAAATGATTGTAGGGAAAGGAGTCTTGACTCCAATATGAGGAAAAGACAGAAGGGAAACTGGGTCCAACCTATTTTGGCTGATATTTTGGGGTATCTTAATATCACATAATTATCAAACACAATGCTTCAATCAAGTCACAGTGATTTTCTCTAGTATATCTTTTCCATTTGTATTTTCCCCAAATTATCATCGTAAGGAAAAATTGTAGTGATGTGATACATTCTAAAATTCAATTGTATCAATTTAATAATTATTCAAATATTCTACTACATACTTTAAGTTTTATGATAGAGGGTTTTATGTGTATATGTAGCATAATTCCTGACTGCAATTATTTCTCCATTTTAGAAACATAGTTCTCTGCTGATTACAGTTATTCCCAATCACCATAATGCTTGCACAGCAATACCTGGACTAATATTATGTGTATTCATAATTTTGCTTCATCATTCCAGACTGATTGATATAAAGCTCAGTGTAATTCATGTTTAGTTAGGGACAGGTGCACCTCAATGCAGATGGTTGCATTGATTGAACACCTCAATTTAAGTCACATTATCATTCTACATGTACAGGCAGTACTGGCTAACTCTCCATAGAACTCATTTCTGTTTTTGCACAGCACACAACTTGACTTTACCTTTCCCAGCTTCCTTTCTTTCTTTCTCTCTGCCTTTCTTTCTTTTTCTTTCTTTCTTTCCTTCCTTCCTTCCTTCTTTCTCTTTCTCTTTCTCTCTTTCTTTCTTTCTCTTTCGAGATGGAGTCTCCCTCTGTCACCAGGATGGAGTGCAGTGGTGCAATCTTGGCTCACAGCGACCTCTGCCTCCTGGTTCAAGTGATTCTCCTGCCTCAGTCTCCCAAGTAGCTGGGACTACAGGCATATGCCACCACACCCAGCTACTTTGTGTATTTTTAGTAGAGATGGGGTTTCACCATGTTGGCCAGAATGGTCTCGATCTCTTGACCTTGTGATCTGCCCACCTCGGCCTCCCAAAGTATTGGGATTACAGGTGTGAGCCTGCACCCAGGCTACCTTCTCCAGCTTTCATTGCTGACTGTCCATGACAAAGCCTAACTAATGATGGGGAGCAACGGTGAGAGGTGCACCTTCCATGCGTGGCCCATTAAAACTCCCACTCCTCTTCCTTTTTAGTTGGGATGGAAATGATTCACAAGGTTATTTGTGAATAATTATAAGGTGGTTGGAATTCCCAAAGTATATCATTTGGCTGTCTGCCCATAAATTTGCTCATGGCAGTATAATGTGAGTCAAAACTAAAACTTCAATGCATGAAGTCATGGATATTCAGGATTTGTCTTTTACAGTGGATAGTATTAGTTAAGTCAATTAAGCTCCTTAAATTTTTTTTCGACCACACCTACCCCCTTTGCTCCCCAGAGGCAGCCATTCTAATGAATTGAGTGTATATATATATAAAATATATATATAATTTATTTCCTTCTAAATGCATATATTTGAAGACTAATTTCCTTCAGTGCATTATACATACTGAATTTTGTTTCTTATTTATTTTCACTTAGCACTTTCTTCATTTTAATTTATTTTTAACTGACTATAGTAATTGTATATATTTATAGGGTAAAATGTGATGTTTTAATATATGTTTAGATTGTGAAATGGTGAAACAAGCTAATTAATCACTTCATCGTGTCACATCATTATCGTTTTTCTGTAGGGAAATATTTAAAATATATATATTCTTTTAGCAGTTTTGGAATATAGAGGGCACTGTTATTTATTGTAGTCACCGTTCTGTGCAGTATTAAACAGGAGGGCCGTGGAGAGTAGAGTGGCGGTTACCAGAGGGTGGTATTTGGGGTGGGTTGGGAAGAAGAGATGTTGGACACTCTTAAAATTGATCCACGTTACTAGGTGCAGAGCGTGCGCATCGCTCTTCAGCCCTGTGTAGTGCCCGCAGTGGGCATCTTCCACATTTCACTGTACCTCAGTGATAGACTTCCAAATGGCCTCGTATTTCCCTCCAAGCAAGACTAAAACAAATACCTCCTGTATGTGCCATGAGGAACCTCTGTTAGAGTTTCTAGGGGTTGCGTACTCAGGAGCAGGATTGCTGGGCCATGTGAAATGCAGGTATTTAACTAAGCAATCCGAGATGCTCTTCAATGGCTGCAGCAGGTACTTTTCCATCAGCAAGAGGGTTTCTCCATTCCCCACATCCTCTAGTTTCATAACGTATTTGCTAGTGTAATAAGTGTGAAGTGGGTTGACATTATTCTTTTAATTTACATGATTCTAGATAGTGAGTCTGAGTAGTTTGGTATGTGCTTGCCATTCTTAAGGTTCCATTTATACTAACTGCCTATTTACATCTTTTGCCTTCTTTCTTGTAGAGATTTCTCTTGTTATTTAATGTTTTCTAAAATGTGTTTATACTAGACAATGTTTTCTTATGTAATTTTAACATTGCAAATATCTTCCCCAAAGTTATCCTATGGTTGTAAAGATACTCAGAGCATAATTTGAGAATATTACACACAGCAAAAATTATCTTGTATTAGAAACAAGCTAAAGTAATTAAAATTGTAAAAAAGATGTATTACCTGGCCTCACTTCCTCACACTGCGGTTGTATTTATATTAATGAGTAGAGAGATTTTTAGGTAAACAAATTTATTTGACACCTCATATAGTGAAATAATAGCTTATATGGTCCGCTTGTCTAAATAAATTTTTTTTTACAAAAACCTTATGCCACAAAGATTAAGTAGTTACCTTTAGTAATATTAGTGATTTTTTTTGCATAGGATCTAATAGATGATAATGTTGATAATTCTACTTATGATATATTCTGTTACAGT
Source organism: Mandrillus leucophaeus (assembly GCF_000951045.1). Lineage (NCBI taxonomy): Eukaryota > Metazoa > Chordata > Mammalia > Primates > Cercopithecidae > Mandrillus > Mandrillus leucophaeus. The sequence goes on along the minus strand of NW_012101587.1, from coordinate 7,268,875 downwards.
ATATTTTGAAATTAAGAGTAAGAGTTATTTGCTTATAAAACTTATTCTAATAAAATTATATTATTTTAGGAAAGTTGGTTTTTTAGATCCAAAATTTTCAAATATTGACATCGTATTTATGTTTAATAGTTTAGTTCATTAATCAGTTTCATTTTACTTTCTAAACTGTAAGTTGAGTTTGGACTAATGATAATTCCATTTCTGGACTGAAATTTGCCAGCACCAAAGAATTGTTTTAAGATGTATTTTCAGACAATGTGGGCAGTTCAGCCCAATAATTGGTACTTCGAAAAAACTGTTCAAGGAAAAAGCCAATGGCCTTTCAGCAGCGAGCTAATGCATACATTATCCACATCTTTAACTCATGTTTCTCTTTGTTGAGAACTTAATAGCACAGGTTGGGAGCTCTAGGTTCAAGAACAAACTTGAACCTACCAGCTATGTGAGGTGTGGTACCCCCTTGCTTTTTTGTGCTTCATTTCCTTCATTTGTTACATGGGAGCAATGAAGCTGCTCATATTAAATATTTGTAAGGAACCGATTGTGGAATGTGCATGATATACTTAGCACAGCACCAAATATGTAATAACTGTCCCATACATTTCCATTGTTAATATTTTTAAAAATTTCTCCCATTTCAAAGTCCAGAAATTTCCCATTTTCCTAATCAATTCTTTCTGATTCCTTTAGTTTATAAGGTTCTCTCTCCTTCCTCAAAACTTCTGCAGCATTGGTTTAATTCACAGAAATTTTAACACTTCATTATCCTCCATAATCTACTATTTTAAAAATATTTTATGGACATTAATTCTGTCTCACTAAACACGTAACAAGCTGCCAGAGATAGAGATAACTTTCTATACTTGTCTTGTCTTGTCTTAGCCACAATGGAGGTGGAGGCAGTAAAGACTTTTGACAAGCTCATTGTTCTTTACAAAGAAAAGCAATTAAAAATAATTTAAGGGAGTATGTGTTTTACAGTGATTATTATTTCATGAATGTTTAAAAGAAGGTTGTGTGGGATCCTTTATAAGTGTGAATATGAAGTCCTGTACTTATGGTCAAATAAATATATTTAAGGCAGCATTATAACTTCTTACTGACCTAAAAAATACCTAAAAGTGATTCTGACTCCTCCTTAGTTTGTCATATGACAATCTCCTGTGATAAAGGCATATATTCATGAACAAATTAAATGCCCATCAGAGTACTCAAGGCTGAGTTTAGTTCAAAATACATTTAAAATAAATGTCTTATTGCCCGGGTGCAGTGGCTCATGCCTGTAATCTCAGCACTTTGGGAGGCCGAGGTGGGCGTATCACCTGAGGTCAGGAGTTTGAGACTAGCCTGACCAACATGGCAAAACCCTGTCTCTACTAAAAATACAGAAATTAGTCAGGTGTGGTGTCAGGTGCCTGTAGTCCCAGCTACTTGGGAGGCTAAGGCGGGAAAATCGCTTGAACATGGAAGGCAGTGGTGGCAGTGAGCCGAGATCTCACCACTGCACTCCAGTCTGGTTGACAGAGCGAGACTCCACCTGAAATAAATACATAAATATCCTATTGATTTATTCAATGTAAGATCAACTATATGTACTGTCTCTGAGCTGCCCCAGTGTATGTGGCTTAAATAGCCTAAATTGAAAATCATGAAAGTTTCTTGCAAAGATCTCCTTTCCTCTTTGGGAAGAGGAGTTCCTTTCACCAAAATCCTTGAAATTGGAGGAGAAGGAAATGGACGAACATGAGAAGATGAAAATATAAACTTAGAAAACAGCTTTTGATCTTGAAATGCCTCAAAAAACAATTGTCTATATTTATATTTCGTGCTTCATGGCCAATCCTTTTCCTATACAGCTTTTAGAATTTTCTTTCTTACAAACAAAATAGATAAGTTTCCTCCTTTGTTTAAGGTCTTTCAAATGTACCCCGAGTCTGACTTTACTGCAAACTCATAGCTGGTTGTACAAGGCCCTTTACTGATACAGCCTGCTCACATGTCCAGGCCAATTTCTTGCCACTGTCCTATGAGAATACAACACAACACCAAGTTTCTCAATTCTCAGTTCTCAGAACATGACTATCTCTTTGTTTGTTACAGTGTCCATCCGTTTGCTCTACTGTCTTGAATATATTTCTCGTTTTTTTCAAATATTTATTTTAATATTTATTTCAATATTTATTTCGAGTTTGTTCTTCAGCAATCAGGTATGACTTTCTTTTGGAGTCCTCTTCTAATGCTATGTACTCTGATAAAATCATAACAACCCCTTCACAAACACAGCTCCCCAGTACAGACACATGGATGCGCGCGCGCGCGCGCGCGCACACACACACACACACACACACACACACACACACACACCCCTTTCGCAGGCATATTTCACCCATACCGATGATCTGTCATAGTGTCTATAAAATTGTGTTGTAGTCAATTTGTTCGTCTTTCTCACATCCCGTGCTGACCTTTTTCAGACAGGAACTTTCTTCTTTCATACGTAGGCTCTACCATTTCGTCTGACATACAATGAGTGTTAAGTAGATGCTTATTGAATGAGTGACTCAGTTACGTAGCTTTGCAAAAAGTGTTGATATTATGGAGACTAAAGAGATTAATGATAATACAGTACATTTGTATCTCCTGTTTTATCTTAAATTATTTAAATTACCTTGCAGCAAAGAAAATGGCACCATTAAACTGTACATTTTAAACAAAAACAAAGAAATATGGAGCCAAGAACACGTCAGTGGGAAATAACAATCACAGAGAACCTATTCTAGGATATGCACCTCTCTGTGTAACTCTTCCATAGGCTGGACACTTAGATATACATTTCCTACTGCACCTAAGAATTATAAACAAAAATACAGATAGTTTATAAAACTCCATGGGTTTTCAGCACCAAATGCTTTGGAAAATAACTTATTCCTAATATAAAGCATTCAAGAATGGTAGAAAAGTATACTCGATAAAATAAAGTCACCAAAATTATGCTTTGTGGTGTTAACAGCTTCTAACATTTGTGTGTATCCTGCTAAGTGTATATCCTACTAAGTATACATAAGTCATATATATATATATATAAAGCATATATATATAGAGAGAGAGAGATTTGCAACAATTTTAAAGATTTTTTTGATAAGATTCCTATGGCTATGAACCATAAATAAACAAAAGCAATAACAGCTACAGTGGGCTCTTCTTATTTTATTTCTGTATTTTGAATAACTATTTTATATTCTGTTTTGTATTACACAGTATATCCTATATGTTTTTTCATTTTAATAAATACAAATTTATATTACATAATGTTTCATTGTGCTTATATGCAACATTATTGATCTGCACTATTTTAGAAAATGTCACCTAGATTGCTTTTGGTGTTTTCACTTTTAAACAATATGGCTATGAACATCCAAACACATACGTTTTAGACTGTGAATGCGCAGAGAAAGTGAAAAATTGCCACAAATCTGTGATGAGCTGAAACCAATTCAAAAGGAAAGTTTTTCCCATTTTTTCCACACTATCTTTAAAAGGATGCTGGTCAGGCACAGTGGCTCACAGCGGTAATCCCAGCACTTTGGGAGGCTGAGATGTGCCAATCATGAGTTCAGGAGCTCAAGACCAGCCTGGTCAGCATGGTGAACCTCTTTCTCTACTAAAAATACAAAAAATTATCCAGGCATGGTGGTGCACACCTGTAGTCCTAGCTACTCTGGAAGCTGAGGCAGCACAGTTGCTTGAACGTGGTAGGCGGAGGTTGTAGTGAGCCGAGATCATGCCACTGCACTCCTCCAGGCTGGGCAATAGAGCGAGACCCTGTCTCAGAAAAAAAAAAAAAAAAAGATGCTTGCATAGCAAAGAGTCTTGGAAGGTTGAGGCAGTGTCTCTCTTTGGAGCAAAAGGCAGTCATATTTACTCTTCAGTGAAGATATGGGTTCTTGACCAGAAGACACAGATGCCGCTAACTCACATGGGGCTTAGCAAAGATGTTGAAGATGTTCAAGTCAATCTTAGGACTATGAGAAAATATCAATGGGTTTACATGAGGCATTCTAACAATATATGTGGTTATGGAAACCCATATATATCAAGGATATTACTAGAACTTCAGCAGCTGCTCCCATACTCCCATAGAATCACCAATGGTGATTTTAAATACAAAGTATGCCTTTTTTTTTATTACAGTTAAAGTTCTAGAATACATGTGTAGAACGTGCAGGTTTGCTACACAGGTATACATGTGCCATGGCATTTTGTTGCACCCATCAACCTGTCATCTATATTAGGTATTTCTCCTAATGCTATCCCTCCCCTATCCCCCATCCCCAGAGAGGCCCCAGGGTGTGATGTTCCCCTTCCTATGTCCACGTGTTCTCATTGTTCAACTCCCACATATTAGTGAGAACATGTGGTATTTTGTTTCCTGTCCTTGTGTTAGTTTGCAGAGAATGATGATTTCCAGCTTCATCCATGTGCCTGCAAAGGATATGAACTCATTCGTTTTTAAAGCTGGATAGTATTCCATGGTGTGCATGTGCCACATTTTCTTTATCCATTCTATCATTGATGGGCATTTGGGTTAATTCCAAGTCTTTGCTATTGTGAATAGTGCTGCAATAAACACACATAAATCATAGTAGAATGATTTATAATCCTTTGGGTATATGCTCAGTAATGGAGTTGCTGGGTTCTAGATCCTTGAGGAATTGCCACACTGTCTTCCACAATGGTTGAACTAATCACGAGTGAACTCCCATTCACAATTGTTACAAAGAGAATAAAATACTTATGAATACAACTTAAAAAGGCTGTGAAGGACCTCTTCAAGGAGAACAAAAAAACACTGCTCAAGGAAATAAGACAGGATACATACAAATGGAAAAACATTCCATACTCAAGGATAGGAAGAACCAATATTGTGAAAATGCCCATACTCCTCAAAGTAATTTATAGATTCAATGCTGTCTACATGAAGCTACCATTAACTTTCTTGACAGAATTAGAAAAAACTGCTTTAAATTTCATGTAGAGTCATAAAAAGGGCCCATATAGCCAAGAAAATCCTAAGCAAAAAGAAGAAGCTGGAGGCATCATGCTATCTGACTTCAAACTATACTACAAAGCTACAGTAACCAATACAGCATGATACTGGTACCCAAACAGATGTATAGACCAATGGAACAGAACAGAGGCCTCAGATATAATGCCAAACATCTACAACCATCTGATCTTCAACAAATCTGACAAAAGCATGGGGAAAGAGTTCCCTATTTAATAAATGGTGCTGGGAAAACTGGCTAGCCATATGCAGAACACTGAAACTGGACCCCTTCCTTTCACCTTACACAAAAATTAACTCAAGATGGATTAAAGACATAAATATAATACCTAAAACCATAAAAAGCCCTGGAAGAAAACCTAAGTGGTACCATTCAGGATATTGGCATGGGCAAAGACTTCACGACTAAAACATGAAAAGCAATAGCAACAAAAGCCAAAATAGACAAATGAGATCTAGTTAAACTAAAGAGCTTCTGCCCAGCTAAAGAAACTATCATCAGAGTGAATAGGCAAACTACTGAATGGGAGAAAATTTTTGCAATCTACCCATTTGACAAAGGGCTAATATCCATAATCTACAAGGAACTTAAACAAATTTACAAGAAAAAAAAAACCCCATCAAAAAGTGGGTGAAGAATATGAACAGACACTTCTCAAAAGAAGACATTTATGTGGCCAACAAACACATTTTTAAAAAGCTCATCATCACTGGTCATTAGAGAAATGCAAATCAAAATCACAATGAGATATCATATCATGCGAGTTAGAATGGCAATTACTAAAAAGTCAGGACACAGCAGATGCTGGAGAGGATGTGGAGAAATAGGAATGCTTTCACACTGTTGGTGGGAGTGCAAAGTATGTCTTTGTCCTTAACTGTAGTTCACACTTTTTAATGTTTAAATGTAGACTATTTTATCATAATTTATTATTGTTTTTATTTTCTTGAATAGATGTGTATAGGCTAGTCACACTTGCCATGAATTCCATATTGGGATAGTTCCATGCATAATAACAAGGGAATGTAGATTCAGGTAGAGGGGAGGACCATTGCTCCAGCTCTTGGTCTTCAGCTGACCTAGCCCCCTTTATCTGTGTTAAGCATCCATTTATTGGCACTCTGTACCATTAGGCTTCCTTAGACAGCAGAGACAGATCTCAAACATTTTTTACCAGGAAGTTTTCATGTTCTAAGTGTTTCAAGTTTGACAGCCTTTTCACTCGGCACAGTCTTTGCAATACAACAGGTTACAAAGGGCAATATTTGTGACACTACACAGAGAGGTCCCCTTAAACTCCCTTATGTACTTACTATTTAGGAATTCATTTATATTTAATAACTAAAATGACCACTTATATGGTATGTCTTATTTAAGCCAAGTTTATTCTTTTGACAAATATTTTTATATCAGACTAGGAAAGATTCTAGTAATCAAAAATAGACGCAGTCCCTGCTCTTACGCATGGCATAGTCTAATCAACCAAATAATTATATCGATAATTAAAATTCTATTTGTTGTAAGAGTTAAATAAGAAAGAGTCATGTGAAAGTAAGGAATATAAACTGGTGTGGGTGGGTGCTGAGGGTAAAGAAGCTTCCCAGAGAAACTGACAATAGAGTTGGTAGGCAAAAGGTGAAGTGAAATTAGCAGATGTAGGAATGGAAAGCAAGAGGCTGGGGTAAGGGAAGATTGCATTCCAGGGAGTGAAAAGTAAATCTCCTACAGACATGAATATCTTTTTCCTGAATTATTCCACCTTGATGAACAATTTCCTTTAGAGAGATAGATAGATACACAGATAGATGATAGATAGATAGATAGATAGATAGATAGATAGATAGATAGATAAATAGATAGATAGACAGATAGATAGATAGATAAAATATATTTGCTTTAAAATGATAGGTTTATAGGACTGCTTCTTTAAAGTTTTGTTTAACCAAGACTTTGGATGGAATTATGATTTCCATTTACCATATTTCTCAAACATGTGAAAGTCTCTGTCCTCTATTTTAAAAAATTTAAAAAGGAGTGTAGGCTACTACATAAAATTGTGTAGTATAAAATAATTATAACTGGGAAGATTAGACATCCCAATTTTAAAGTCTGAATATTCCTAAGCCCCAACTCTGTACTATATCAACTGAAGACATGACACTAGGGAAAGTAATATATCAGGTAGATATAGGCATTATCATATTAGGCCTAATTGGCTGCTATTTGGGGGCCAATCATATAAGACATAGTACTTGATAAGCTTGCATTTAGTATTACATAAGAATCATGAATTAAATTCTTGAATTTTATGATGTAGGACCATCTTCATATATGGCAAATATAAGACTAATATGTTTATATATAAAACGTATGTTACACCAATTTTTAGCACAAAATACCACCACCTGTATTAAGGAAAATACTGCTTTTTTCATCATATTATTCTCTTGTGACTGCATATAACAGATAGATGGTTATGACCATATTATATTTACACTGAATATCAACTCTCCTTTCTCTCACTGACTTATAATCTGTTGACTGCAGCATATTTTAAAGGATGTAAGAATGCACAACCACCATCTGGCTATTTGAATTTTTGAGCAAAGATATTTTGGGCAATGAATTATTTTACTGTTGCGATTGTCCTAGTTCATGAATAAATATCATGAAGGATTTTTGTCTGCAGAGAAAAGTGACCTCTGTCCATTATATGATCTCAATGAGAGTGTTTGACCTTCCTAAATCCTTGACACAAAATACAATATAGATGCAAATGAGCTCTGGATTTCCAAAATAAGTTCCTTCCATGACACCCTTTATTACATTTTTAAAGTCTAGCCAAAGAGAGACAATTCAAAATGCTCTGTATAGTGAATTGAATTCCATTCTGTTTTCAGCTGCTCACAAATGCAGAAGCTAAATAGAATCCTTTAGAAAGCACAGAGAGAGAGAGAGGCAGAGAGAGAGAATGATGTAATTGAGGAATGAGGCATGTATAGACGGTTAAAACATGAAGTCAGACAGATATCACATCCACAGAAAGTTCTTATCTTGTGCGTAGAGAAATATAAATTCTGTCCTCGTTTTCTGGGGCACCAAGGCTCAGCCAGAGAATGGGGTCTGGGACACTTGGCAAAATGAAAATAATGAATATAGACTGAACAATGATGTGAATAAACCTTAGATTCCCAGTTACAAATAAGCCTGGGGATTTGTGGAAACTGTGGGGATAAGGAGGCAAAAATTAAAAAATAAAATAAAATAAATAAAGGCATGTCAAGACAAAGAGGATGGCTACTAATGAGTGTAATCCCAGCACTTTGGGAGGCCAAGGTAGGAGGATCACTTGAAGTCAGGAGTTTGAGACCAGCCTGGCCAACATGCTGAAACCCCATCTCTACTAAAAATACAAAAATTAGCCAGCCATGTTGCCTCATACCTGTAACTCCAGGAGGCTGACGCAGGAGAATCACTTGAACCCAGGAAGAGGAGGTTGCAGTGAGCCGAGATCGGGTCACTGCAGTCCAGCCTGGGCCACAGAGTGAGACTTGGTCTCAAAAATAAAAAATAAAATAAAAAAAAAAGGACAAAGAGTCATGAGGCAAATATGGTCCCACAGAGGGGAAAAAATGGGGTTTAGTTGCTGTCTAATGGAAAGCATGATGCTGTTAAGAAAACTAGAGCAACATCAAGGGAAAATGTTCAGTCTGTGTATGGAATAATCAGAACAGGCGGTATTAAGCAAAATTTTCAGATTTGCAATGGGGGCACATAGAACATAGGAACAAGGAAGGAAGAAAAATTTCAAGGTAAAAAGGGAGTTTACTGGGATAAACGGATCTCAGAAAGATAACACACTGCTTTTATATGATATAAGTCTACCTGTTCTTTCTTGTGTTTTCCTTTGTAAAAATAAGTCCCTGAAAATGTAGTAATTTAAGAGATCAATACAATGTTCCCATTCATTGCTGAATTGTGTTTGTGTGATATGTGCATCCTACTGCTAAAAACACATTCCAACAGGCAGAATGATATTTAAAAATAGCTAGAACACATAAGCATGACTTTTGATTAACAATTTTTTAAAAAGTAAATGTTTTCATAATATAAATTTCTATATTACTTCGATGACACAGAAATTTATTAATTCATTTTTTCTTTTCCTCTCTGCAGTTTTCTTTGATTGCCTTGAGAATGTTTCACTTTCGTCTTTATGGGCAGACTACAATTAATTATCTTGGCATTAACCCACAAGTATACTAAGATGAATTTTTCAATTAAAAGCAAAGAGAAAAGATATTAGAGTTGGTTATATGTGTCTCTAAAGTAATCAAACTATATCACAGAATATGAGTACATGAGTCAGTCAGCACATATCCAATGTCATGCTTCAAAAAATTCTGGACTGGTTTTCCTAAACTACCTAAACTGTAGAAGTTCATCCAGTAAAACCATAATTACCAAATAATTTGTATTTCACTCTGAGAATGTAACAATATTTGAATATACTTATATCTAAAAATTTGTGAGGATTGAGGTGTAAACAAAATGATATAGCTGCATTATCAATATTAACTCGAAGATCCAGAAAATCATTTTATCTTGATCACATAACCCTGCACCTTTAAATGTCTCCTTCTCAATTTCAATTCAATAAACATTGACACAATATCAATCATTATGCAGACTCTTGTGCACTCCATACTGGAGATGCATACTGGAGTGTGCACTCCATACTGGAGATGCACAAGAGTCTGTAGTCCTTGTGATCAATGACATTAGCATAAATTATAGGCTCCAATATTTGCCTTCCTATTTCTAACCACTGCTCTACCTCTTCCACTCCATTCCACAGAGCTACAATAAAATACAAAACACAAAATCATGGTTTAGCAGAAAATGACCTCATGCTGTCCATCTGACATCTCTATTGGAAAAAGCTGAACATTGCATATTTGCCTTACAATTTCATCTTTATAAAGATGTAGGTCCACAAACTGTATCATATCATTATTAAATTATCATTTAACCATATCACCAATTTAACTTATTTTTGTTAGCATTAGAACCTACCGATTTAGTAACATGAATGATCAAAGGAAATGCCTCTCATATTTGCCTTGACCAAAGTCTTATTCTTCAATTCAACATATACGCATTGAGTTTCTATGCCAGATACTAAGATACATGTGGGGTACAGTGATGAAATAGTAGATAAAGCTCCTCCTCTTTGGTAGTTCACATTCTTGTGGGGAAAGAAAAGGACAGAAAATCAAAGCACGTAATCACAAAGAATCAGTACAGAGTGTGGAAAATACTATTCCAAAGACACAGGATATAAAGAAATTTGGGTCAGAAGAGTACACCTCTGTATTAGGAATAATGAAGTCTTAAGAATGACAAGAAGGAAGAGACATGGGCCATTGCGTTGTTGAGCTGGGTAGTGACATAATGTGTACGTTTGTCTTCTCAGCCTTGTGTTCAGTGACGTCATGTTTTGGTAGTTTAAATTTACCCTGGTAGGAGTATTTGCACAACAGAAATCAGCAAACATCAGGTATCGGGGATTTTTTTTCTTTCCTTTCTTTTTTTTTTTTTCCCCCACAGAGCCAGCTATTAAATATTTACCAGCAAGCAAACATAAGGAAAGGGAAATATGCTACTGAATACAAGCAAAGGGAAAAGTAGAAAGATGCTGGTCTAAAAGGTATGTTCTGGGAGGTGGGGGAATTACACCGAATAAGCCCTTATTTCAAACACAGAGAAATAAATGTATAAAAACTTTATCATTAATAATGCAGTTTTCTCTGATAAAATCAGACGAATATTGAACAAATGCAATATATTTATTTAAAAGGATACCATATTATTAGCTTGACCTCATTTACTTTTTATTGGCAAAAGGAGGATAATATATCATAAAGGGTTATTATGAAGAATAAATTAAACATTACATGTGGTATACACAGGTAAAGAACCCTGGCACATACTAAAGCATCGATCAATGTTGACCATCATTATTAATTGTTGAACACTCTTGATACTACAGCCATGCCAAACTCTGAAGTTCCCCAAATGCAAAATACTATTTTCTTATCTTAAACATCCTGATTTCTTGGTACTCTCTTGGCCTCAAAAATTCCTCTGTCTACCTGGAAAAGCTCTATTCATCTATCAATTATCTACTCAAATCCTACATTCTTACTTTCTTCCTTCTTTCTTGTTCATAATCTCATAATATCTCACATACCAGGCCCTGTTTCAGCAAACAAACTGATGCTATAACATACATAATTTTATTTACATGACTTTATCCCTCACAGAGTAAGTTCTGGAAAGAAGTAAGCATGCTCCTCTATGGAGATCTTTTCTATTTTTAATTTGCTTCAGGGTATTACGGCATTTGTAACATGGCCTTGTATGGCAAAACATCAAATTCATTATAATATCTTAAACACATATTAAAATGTTACTGAATATCCACTGAAATTTTAATGTTTTCCAAAGTTTATTACATTGTAAGATCTCTGATGTTGTATAGAAACACTCTAGATGTTATCTACTTGCACATTTAATATGTATGCACCAATTATATATTTTACCAATTCATTCATGTTCTCTTGTGTTGCAGTATATATTATATTATACATGCATAATGCATTATAAATAATGGTAATATGTATAATTATATATTGCATAGAAATATAAACATATATATGAATACCTTCTTTTGTCATTCATTAAATTAACTTATACATTGTGTCCTGCTTTCAACCAGCATTTCTGCATTCTTGATTTATCACAAATGATATTTATGAATTAATCAAGTGTAATGTAAGTTCTTTTTAAATCATTTTCAATGGTGCTAGGACCTTAGAATACTTTGCTTTCAATTACTCTCTCCTTTCTTTGTGTAATTATTTTAAATATTTAAAATATTTATTAAAAATTATTTTAATTATTTTAAACATTTTAAACATGCCTTTGTTAAGAGCCCATTAAGTAAGATTGCATTATTAGAAATTTAATACACATGAAACAATATGTTAAAAATATAACATTTAAAATAATACAAACCTTTTGGAAGTCATTTTAAATACAGAATTACTCCTGATGTTAATCATACTCAAAGATATTATTGCCACTTTGTAATCCTGTAAGCAAAATAAATTCACTTTCTCATTTTTAGGGAACACATATGTATCTAAACACAGAACTACTCATCCCAGCAAATTCACTTATGACTTTTAACAGCAACAACAACAAAAAAGGGTCTAAAACTTTAATTTAAATTGGAATAAAATATGATTGCACTTCATTTCTTTTAGGGATTTTTATTCTATTCTGCTGATTATTATTATATTCATCACTTTATTTCCCTTATATGCATAATTGTTTCTTTTGGACTGCAGAACATAGCTCTTTATCTCAATACAGTTCATAAAATGTGAAATACTCATAGATACCTACATAGTAATTTATTTTATTTTCCACAATACTGGAATGTACAACAGATGATATTTCCAGAGTTTTCTTTTAATATTCTTAAAATAAAAATATAGTATTTTGATTGTCTAGTAATTATGTGTCATTTAACTCATTCTCTAAATCCTTGGCATATTTAGGTACGTAGGTAAAAAGGAGCAGGACACATGCCACTTCCCCAAGTACTCTTCTGACCTCTATTTTTACCTCATTTTGCTTTCTCTGCTCATAGATGAAAATAAGTTATGCTAATGAAAATGTATTTTCACTTTATTATACTTTATAGCTCACAGTTTATATAACAGCTGAAAGCAGTAATCAAAACAGATTTTCTATTGTGACACATTGCTTTATCAAAATTGTTTATTCTTTAGGTTGTCTCTTAAAGGCTTTTAGGCTATCTCCTATCTCCAATAATTTTTACTTCCTGTTAGCTTCTTACACTAAATAAATTATATATAGATACAGATATGTAAATGCAGATAAAATTAGGAGTTCTTATTTAAGATCTTAACCTGAGTGCTAGCTTTCAAGTGAAAAATATTTTTAACATTCATTAGATGCTTCTTTACTATCTGAAACTAGTATAACAAAACAATAGAATTCATAAATTCGTATTATTCCTTTCACTGTATATTAAGATCACAACTGATACCTACTTGAAATGCTATTAGTTTCTGACATGTATATTTTTTAATCCACATTGCTGGAGCTGTGTAGACCAATGCTACACATATTGCAAGTGTGCACATGAATATATATGGCATATTTGTATATTCGCAACTACACATATACATAAACTATCACAACTAATTAGGCTATTCACTAAGAAAACTTTTATCAATATACTGCTACCAATTAAACATTGTGCAAAACAAAAGGAATATAATAGTGACCAAAATACTGTCTAGACTTAAAATAATATTTATCTAAACCATCTCTGAAACCGGGAAAATGAAGTTTTACTATTAACACAGAACTTGCAGGGGAAATAGAGGGGGGAATGCGCTCCATGAGAGAGAAGTCTTTAGAGTTCATTAAGGTAGATAATAGTGGGGGCAAGATTAAATGACAAATATTTTACAAAGAAACAAACTCTTTCAAGGCTGGAAAACATTATCCTGTGATTAAAGCTCAGCTATTTCTAATTTCTAATTCTTACTAGACTATGTGTTAGATGAAAACAGAGTCACAGAAAAGCCTTTCTAAAGAAGATTCTTTGCAGAGATTTAAGAGAATCCTGCAACATCAGAAACAGTTTTTCTTAAAGCTGTCACCGTGGAACTGAGCAATAGAAAATGATGACAAATGCTCTGGAAATGTGTTGTTCCTGCAGAGATGTGATCCAAGTAAGTGTCAGTTTCTTTCAGCAGCAGCAATTACTCTGCTCTGGGAGACATAAGGTAAGATTTAAACATTTATTTATATTAAGAGATTTCAAAACTGTCCTTTAAAATGTATATATTCAAATTGCCTGTTTGTGGTTCTTTCACATTCTCTGGTCTACTATTCAGAAATGTGTGAAATAATATAATTCCAAGTCCATTTTCATTTGCTTATTATCCTGCTTTGGCCTACACCCAGGAAGTAGCTATACAAACTATCTAAAGAGACATCAGCTATCACTTGGAAAAAGCAAAATATTTTGAGACATAGGAAGGTCAGAAATAATTGAAATAAGGCAAATCTTCACAAGGTAGTTAAGTAGATATTATCAAAAGAAGACTAAACTAGAAATGTGAACAGAAAAATCTATGAAGATACCTGTTACCCTAGGAGAACACATTAAGTGTGCTACTAAATAACTAGAGTAGTGAGAAAGACTGATATTTATGCTTAAGATATAACAAAAAGCTTAATATGTATTATATAATAAAAAGATAAGTAAATATTCCTCTAAGCCTGAGTCCACAATAATGTTTATTATTATTATTATAGTAAATCAATAAAACTACTGTCCAGTAAGCAAGTGGTTATTAATTTCTTCCTTCATTATTCAACCCCAAATTAGTCAAAGCACATTAGTCATTTACAACTAACCCTAAGCTGAGCACAAATAAAAAAAAATAGTCTACAATGTTAAAAATACAATGCTTGATGGCACCAGAGTGCTAATAACATCAAAAGATTATTAGACAAGTTTCAGAAGGGGTAAGAACTCTAGAGAGATGAGCCCCACTTTAGGGGCCACTTTTATCCTGGGGGTATTCTCCAATATGGAGAAGTTCTGGAGTGCTTTTTAGCATTTTTCAAGGCTAAGTTAAAAGGTATAGGCTGAGTCCTATTGTGCCATGTCCACACTCCCTTAAAGGTAGGTAGGAATCAAAAGTAGACATCACCTTCCCTGTCAGTCTCAAATGGCCTGGGGTGTCCCCTGTTCCAGCTCTTTTAGCCCATAGTTTTTAAGTTACCTCTTGGAATGAATGGGAGATGCCCACAGAGACCTCCAGGTATCAGAACCAGGAAATATCCTCTCCCTAGGGACAGCCAACCTAGCAGTACATCTTTGAGTTGAGTTTCCCTTTTGGCAATGATATAGGTGGATGTCTCCTCACCATCCACACTCTTTATTTCCTGGTGTTGAGCCTCTGTACTACTTGTGAATAGCCTAGAATGGCTCACACCTGCCTTGTTTATGGATGTTGTGATCTTAGTGTATGTGGGTGAATGTTCTCCAGAAGGAGTGGGTTTTTCTTCATCCTAACCAAGAACTCCCTATGGAGACATGATGCTCAAAAATTTCAGAAATGTGACATGAATAGATTATGGGCTTCAACCTAAAACCAGTAAATTGTTCAGTATCATATTTATGGAGGAAAAGTTAATAAACAGAAAATAGACCAAGATCACCAGGAATCATTTGTGGGCCTTCATTGAAGAAAAACTTGTGAATGCTGGTATTGAAGTTCATCACAAGAACGAGAAGGGTCATCTGAGAACTCATGTGCTACATGGCCTCCAGGACGTAGGGAAGATAATCAATGTAGGACATAGGGAAGATAATCAATGTAGGACAACCTTCTGCTGGATTCCAAATCTTAGTGTGCTGAAAAGAAGTGCTCCTGGGATGAAACCCTATGGATTCAGTGTGCAATGCCTCCGTGCACCCATCATCCCTTTAGAATCATATCAAAACTCTCCCGGACACAACCCCAGTTAATCTAAGGAATGAGGACAAGCCTGAAATTGTCTGTCGAATTTGAGGACTCTCGTGAGGACTCTCAATGAAGAAGAACACTATAAATGTGAGGATTGCAAGGCTGCTGTCCATCATATATCAGGGGTCACACTGGAAAGATTTAATACATATGGAAAGAATGTGAAGAAACTTGTGTTTCTCATTTGTCATTAAATATTTGAGAACTGACAGTGGAGAGAAACCTTATGAAGGTATAAAATGTGGGAAGGCTTGTAGTTATTCCTACCAACTTAGGGCATCTACCACGCACTAGGGAGAAGCTGTATGAATGTAGAAACTGGGGGAAAGCTCTCAGTGAATTTTCCTACCTTGCTTCAGATGGGAGAACCCACAAGGAGTGAGACACTATAGAAATATAAGAAACGTGAGAAAATCTTTGCTTCACCATATAATTTTAAAGATACGTGAAAACTCACACTAGAGAGAACATATAAAGATGTGTCGTGTGGAAAAGCCTTGCTAATTACTTACACCTAACCTGCACTGAGAAAACACACTGGAGATGCAACTGGGAAATATAAGAAATGCACGAAGGTCTACGTGTCTGTGTGTTTTTTTTCTTTTTTTTCCATTTTAGGCAACATGTGGCATCTCACACTATGGAGAGACTCTATAAATGTGAAAAATATAGGAAAGCCTTCAGCTGTCCCTTATACCGTGGGAAACATAGAAAAACTCACACTGAAGAAAGACTCGTGACTCTAAAAAATGTAGGACAGCTTCCTGTACATCGTCTCTCTTTTTTGCACAAAAGAAAATACATACTGAGAGAGATATCTTTTTTGAAAATCTTATACTGTGAAATTTCCTTTATTCATATCTTATCTTTAAAAATGCATCTCTGAGTACTTTCAACTTTTTATTTCCTGGTATAAACAGTATGGTTACAAATATTACTTTCAGTACCCTTTCTGATAGAGCACATTGGTTTACATATATAATGCCACGATTACGGTTTGGTTATGTAGAGATTATATTATTTCCATTACAAATTCTTCTGGGTAAAAAGGCAGACAAATCCTCACAAAGAAAGTAATCTAACTTCAACTCATCTGGGGATCTCAGAAAATCTCAAGCCTCTTACAAGGAAAGTGATATCTCTCTTGTGCAAAAATCACAAGCATTCTTATACACCAATAACAAAGAGCCAAATCGTGAGTGAACTCCCATTCACAATTGCTTCAAAGAGAATAAAATACCTAGGAATCCAATTTACAAGGGATGTGAAGGACCTCTTCAAGGAGAACTACAAACCACCACTCAACAAAATGAAAGGGGACACAAACAAATGGAAGAACATTCCATGCTCATAGATAGGAATAATTAATATCGTGAAAATGGCCATACTGCCCAAGGTAATTCATAGAACCAATGCATCCCCATCAAGCTACCAATCACTTTCTTCACAGAATTTGGAAAAAAAAAAACTACTTTAAAGTTCATATGGAACCAAAAAAGGGATCACCTTCATCTGCAGCATCACAGAGGATGCCCAAGAAGCTTATGTTTCTCTCGGTTCTCACTGGCTCTTTCTTCTTGCTTCCAGTCAGCCACTCCTTCCCTCTTACATTTGTCTCCTCTGGATCCCATCTGTTCCTGATACCAATGGATCCATGCAAATCCCCACCTTCCTGCACTCCCCAACACCACTGCTAACACAAGGCCACAGCAGGAGCAAACACTTCTTAGGATTAAATTAGGAAGAGTTGTTTTACGGTAGAAGTCAGCAGAGGAAGAAAGTTAAAATTGCATGCTACATTGCTGGTGGGAATGCAAAATAGTTCAGCCACTGTGGAGGACAGTTTGGCAGTTACTGACAAAATTCCACATACTCTTTACTCTTACCATTACCATAGGGTAGAGCAATCATGCTCTTTGATATTTACCCAGATGAACTGAAAACATGTTCATGTAAAAACCCACATGTGGATGTTTACAGCAGCTTTCTTTGTAACTGCCAAAACTCGGAAGTAATGACGTCCTTCAATAGGTAAATGTATGAATAAAATGTGGTATATCTAAACAATAAAATATTACTTAGTGCTAAAGAGAAACAACCTATCAAGCTATGAAGACATGTGGATAGCTTGAATGCATATTACTCAGTGAAAGAAGTCAATGTAAAAAGGCTACTTACTGTATGATTCAAACGACATGGTATTCTGGGAAAGGCAAAACTGTGCAGAAGTAAAAAGATCAGTGGTTGCTGGGGGACAGGGAGAGGGAGGGATGAATACATGGATCACAGTGGATTTTTAGTGCAATGAAACTACTTCGTATGATACTACAATTATGTGTATATATTATATATATTTATATATAATACATAATACATATTATATATATTTTATATATTTTTATATATATTTATATATATACATAATTATACATTTGGCAGAAACCTGAGAATGCACAATACCAAGAGTGAGCTCTAATACAAACTTTGGGTGAAAACGAGGTCTTGATGTTGATTCATTCCTCGTAACAAATGCTTCATTCACTCTGGGGCATCACGTTCGTAGTGGGGGAAGCTGTGTGTGTGCAGGCAGGGAGCGTGTGGGAAATCTCCGTACTTCCTGCTTTTGGTGTCAACCTCAAACTGCTCTAAAAAATGGTCTATTAAAAAATTGCTACATTTCAGATTTGCTAAAGTTGCTTGGTCATTCCTGGTATATGAAATTCAATTGCTTAGGTCACCTTCAGGACACCCACTTACCACAGTCCTGACAAGATCTCTCTTTTATATCAAATCCTCTTTTTAAAATGTTTTTTCAGTTCCCCCTTCTAGAATACCTTAAAATCCAGACATGTACTTACAGTCTTATGTTGCATAACAGTAAATTACGCCATTAAAGGAAAATAAAAAGAAACAAACAGGCATCTAACCATGGCTACAAAGCCTTCACTATCTCAAACGAAGACTTAGTAAGGCATTTTCTGTAGGTAAATTATCCAGCTATATAATGAATGTGTCTTTGACATACTAATTTCATTTCCTTTGGATATATACTGAGTAGTCAAATTGCTGGAGCAGATAGCAGTTGTGTATTTAATTTTTTTAGGAACTCTCACTACATTTCTTCCTAACAGCTGTACTAGTTTACATTCCCACCAGCGGTGTATCTGGGCTCCCTTTTCTCCACATCCCTAATGACACTTGTGATCTTTTTGATAAAAGAAATTGTCCCAGGTGTGAGGTGATATTTCACTGTGGTTTTAATGTACAATTCCAGATCAGAAGACAAATCTGTTATGAGCAACAACATGGATGAACCGGAGAACATTATGCTAAATGAAATAAACCAGCACAGAAAGAGAAACGCTGCGTGATCTTAACATATGTGTAATCGAAAAAAGTCAAACTCAGAAAAACAGAGAGTAGAATGCTGGTTACCAGGGACTTGGGAAAGCGGGGAGTGGGGAAATATAGGTCAAAGGGTGTGAAGGTTCAGTTAGACAGAAAGATTATATTCTGGAGATCTATTGTACATCATCATGATTTTAAATAATAATGATGTATTGCATATTCGAAAATTGCCAAGAGAGTGGATTTTTAAATCTTCTCATGCACGCGCGCGCGCGCACACACACACACACACACACACATATGAGTATGTGAGGTGACAGTCATGTTACCTAGTTTGATTTATTCATTCGCTGGTGTATACATACCACAGCAACACATTGTACCGCATAAATAGGTACACATATTGTTTTATGTGTCAAACAAGAAATAATAAATATATTTTTCTTTTAGAAGCAACCTTTCTCTTTTTCCTCAGAATAGCATTTTCCCTTCCAGTTACCTCAGTCTCCATGAGATCTTCAATAAACTTCATCAATAACTTTTTATGTCTTTTTATACCTACTGTATATAAGAAATACTAAGAGCAAGAACTCAAACCCTTATTTTGTTAGTCTTTAAATTTTGCACACTCTATACCACAGAAAGATGCCATTCCTCCATCTCCAATGCCCATGGGATCTGCATGTACTTTCTCCTGGATCTTAAGGTGATTTATCTTTTCCATTTGTGACATACAGGTGCACTTGAATTTTAGATTCTCATTAGGTGAAATTTGAAAGAATTTAAAAGAATTAACTAAAAATATGTTACAATTATTTTACAGGTATTTCCATGTTTGCATAATACTCATCAATACCACGATATTGAGTTTTTGTGACAAGCATGATAGAAATATTTTTACTTACAGGATGGAAGCATAGGCATGTCTCCAGCTGCCCCAGTTTGTATGACTATTTCTGAAATATCTTGTTCTATATGCTGAAAAATAATGTCAAGGAGAAGAAATGCTGCTACAGCAACAGTCTCTTCACCTTCTAAGTGAAGTAGAACAGGTTTAGTCAAAAGCAGCTGTGCAAATTAATCACTTAAAATATCCATTAGGAATGCTTCATGCTTATGTTAACACAAAGTCTTTTGGTTAATATAAGGCTGCTTCATCTCTCTCACTACATATGCTTCTTTAACCCTTTATCAAAGTGCCACTGTGGCTTAGGCTCTGTAATGCCACAGAACTGTCCTTGTTGTCCCACCTGATGGTCTATCATTAGAATTGTTTGGTGTGGAAAATTCCCACCCACACCCTGGACGACATGCCTCGCTGCTCACATTGATAACTGATCCCTACAGAGTAAATTACTGGTAGGTCCCTTCATTTTCCCCCAAGTACCTGTCATTTGAAAATGCACACATACGTATCCACTTGCAAATATATTTTTAAGATAATGGTATTTTTCACTTTAGAAGAACCAAAGCTAAATTATAGTCTTAACTGTGAGACATTCATACATACATTATCATCCCTCAACAATATATTTGGTCAAACAATGGAAGGATAGAAAGATATGGAAAGACACATGTTTACATAATAACTGTCTTTGATATGTATTTAAGAAGCGTAACTTCTGCTAATAGTCTTACATTAGGACTACTTGAAGGTGAATTGCTGAAAACAAAAGGGGAGCCTACACCTTCTTAACAAAATTCTAACATGCATATTACTACTTTCAATATACAAAGTAGATATTTACTTTAAAACTACACCATGTACATGAGATACAAACACTGTAACCATCTTGAGAAACTATCAACATATTCTGAGGATGGTTTTATATATATATACACACACACACACACACACACATTGACCACTCTCATCTACACCATCATCCAGTTCTGTCATCTGACCTCCAAAACATGTCATAACTCAGCCCTCTGCCCTCCCTTCTCACTGCTACCTTCCTAGTAGAAGCCCTCATCTATACCAGGCAAGTGCAATAGTCATATAAGGGGTGATTTTTCTGTCCATTTTGACCCTTATATTGCTCATAAAGCAGTCAGAGTGATCATTTTTAGGCTGTAAACCAGATCAAACAATTGCCTTTCTTAAAATACTCCAGTAGCTTCTGCTTAACCACAAGTTCAGTACTGACTCCATCTTTTGGCTTCCCTGTGCAGCCCAAGTTTTTCTTTCTGTTGGGCTGTTCTCACCACTGTCCTACAGACTCCAGCCACACAAGCTTTCTGCTCCTGCACCACCCAGGTTGCTTCTTTCTAACACCTTATATATTAGCTCTTCCCTGTGCTTGATACATGTTTGCTATTAGTATTTACCAAGTCGCCTCCTTCTTGTCATTTTATTCTTTTTGACATCTTATTAATAAACATTTTATTAAGGTTTTTCTTGGTTATCATTTTTGTAGAATGTAAGTTTTCTGATGCCAGGACTGTTACTGCCTTGTTCACCATTGGATCTATATTGCCAGTAATACTCTGTCACAGAATAAAGCTTTTGATATGTTTATTTGGTGAAAATAGGAACAAAATAATATGTAAACTGACTAAATCAAAAGCAAATAAACAAATGAAAGAAGAGAGAGGAGCCTTAAGGCTACAATTTAATTTCTCTTTATTCGTTTTGATACAATTACCATAAGTTATTCAGCATTGCACTATATGTTCAAGTACTAATTTTAAAGAGTATCTTTTACTCTAAATTGAATAATGAAAAGGTAAAACATATATATGTCCACTAAACAAACACAAACACATTGCAAAGTATCATACTTTTTATTGAGGAAGGTGCTCAATAAAATGCTATTATGGTCTTTTATGTTTTCACTGTCTTGGAATTAATATATTTTTATCAGTATCTATGAATGTACTTGAGTAAACCCCTGTGCAAACATAATCTGTTTCCATTTCTCCTCACTTGAGATTATGTTACTTTCTGCTACACAGCAACTGGCAGATGACTTGTCGTTTGGATTATTATTACTTATTCTCTGCTAGTGGTTCACAAACCTAGCTGCTCACTGGAATTGCATACAGACAGCTTTGTAAAAATATAAATTCTATGACTGTTTCTCAGACATCCTCATTTAGGACTTTTGTGTGGGGCCAAGCAATATGTACATTTTCATAAGTGGCTGAGACATGCCGATGTAGAGCAGGAACTAAGGCTCACACATGTATACTAAAACTCGATGCCATGACACTTCATTCTGACACTTTCTTTTCTCTAGGAAAACAATGCACCTAATTCATAAAAATGTTACAAACAAGGTGGATTTCGGCTTTTGCTTTTACATTTCAGAAATAATATCTGTTCCTTGTGATTCAATCCAGAAACATCCTTCTGAAGAGATGATGAAAGTCAAGGATTTGCCTTTAACTCCCTTCAGTGAGTGAACCCACAATTATCAGAGACACATGGCAGGGTGCAGCTCCTAAATGAACAAAGACAGCTCAAAGCCATGAGCTAAGAACCAGCATCTAGGTCACTATAAAAATCCTTAGAACTTGGCCCAGTGCGGTGGCTCATGCCTGTAATCCCAGCACTTTGGGAGGCTGAGACAGGCAGATCACGAGGTCAGGAGATCGAGACCATCCTGGCCAACACGGTGAAACCCCGTCTATACTAAAAAATACAAAAAAAAATTAGCTGGCCGTGGTGGCGGGTGCCTGTAGTCCCAGCTACTCGGGAGGCTGAAGCAGGAGAATAGCGTGAACCCAGGAGGCAGAGCTTGCAGTGAACCAAGATCATGCCACTGCACTCCAGCCTGGGCAACAGAGCGAGACTCCTTCTCAAAAAAAAAAAAAAAAAATCCCTAGAACTTGACAAAATAATGTGCAGATGAATGAGTTATTTTAATATTGGGCACCCAAATTATCTCTGTCTTTAGTTCCAGAAGGAATATCTAAAACCTAAATTTTAAACTTAGGCTTTGAAAGCCATAACTATTTTCTCTTTTAAGATAATTCTAACATAAAATTTTATGAAAATTCAAAATTCTGCAGCCTTTCCTAAGAGGGCAAGAATAAGTTAGTGACAAGAGGAGCGAGGGTTAGATCTGTTAAATCGTGATACCCTGAGGTGGGATGCCATCTCAGGATTTTGAGTGAAGTAAAGGTATCTAATTTTAGTTTGATAGTATTAGTCTGTTAAGAACAATTGGCACCTCACATTTAGGAGGTGGGGAAATAAGTGCTAAGTCCTCGCTCTGCCCTGGGAATCAGCATGCCACAGTGAGTAAAGACAGGGACTCTGGAACCCTGTGTCCTGTGCCTGGTTCCTAGCATTGTGACATGATAACCAGATGGCCTTGGAGAAGACACTTATTCTATCTGTGCCTCATTTTTATAATCTGTAAACTGGAGCAAACACTAGTACTTAATTTATAAAGCTGTTGTAAAGACTATATGAATGAATAAATGGAAAGCTCTTTGAATAATATGCTACAATGTAACTTGTTAGTCAAATTATCCTCTCTAAAAGTTAGCCTCACAATCCATAGAAGCAGCTATTAACACATAATTCTCTGAGTTCTTGTAGTATTACATGATATGTAATAGATGTTCATTAATTAGTAGCTTTTGTATGATCTGAGTGTGCATCTGTGTGTGTGTCTGATTTTTGACAGAGCACAGAACACAAATATGTCTTTGACCTTTTGTTTACCTTGTGGTGTCTGCAAAACATTTAATGTGCCTCTGAATGCAGGTCCTTTTGTATCATTTTTTGTTCCCATCACTTTATGAGAGATTCAATTTCTGAAACATTTTCACACAGAAGCTACTTCAAGACAATTATATGATAATTTCCAATAACAAAAAGTATAGCACAAAAATTGATACATTTTGGGGTTGTCAGTGCTTTCCAGGTGCTTCTGCAAGAGGTATACTGTAGCCCATACACAACCAGGTTTTCTAAGGTGGCAGGGATATAAAAATCCCTGGCCTGTATTCATTTACTTTCCTTCTACAATTTAATAATTTTAACTCAAAAGAAAAAATCATATATTCATGTCTTATTGAGAGGATATTTAATTTGTCACATTCCTTCTCTGTTTGTGCTCATATGCAATCACTCACTATGGCAGACATACCTTAAGGTGAGTCCCAGTGAGTCTAGGTCCTCTAATGTGGGTGGGACTTGTGACTTCCTTCTAATCAATAGACAATGGCAAAGGTGATGACTTGCCCGTGGTTATGTTATGTTAGACTCTGTTTAGCACACTGAGGTGAGAGATTTGTCTGCTTACTTTGAAAAAAACAAAGAGCCATATTGTGAACTGCCCAGTAGAAGACCACATAGCAAAGGGGTATGGGTAGTCTCTCGGACCTGAGAAAACCCCATAGCCAAGAGTCAGTAAGAAGCTAGTGTCCTTAGCATTCAGCTGCAAGAAAATGGATTCTGTGAACAATCTGAAAGAATGGGGGAGAAATACTCTTTCCCAGAACAGCTTCCAGATGAGAGCATACCCCAGCTTCTTCCTGCCCTGCATCCTTGTGAGATCCTGAGATGTGGACCCAGCAAAGCAACTCCCAGATTATTAATCCACATAAACTGTGAGATTATGTGTTAAGTGACTAAATTTGTTTTAATCTGTTGTGCAGCAATAGAAAACTAATACACACAGTCATATGCAAATTGTTATTGAAAACTGACTTTTTAAACTCCATTTTCCCACCTTGAAATTACAACGTGCTTTCCATTTTAATTCACTGATTTTCTCACATAGTGTATTTTAGTAATATGACAGTACAAGAAGCAATAGATTCTCATAAATAGTTTCACCTATCTAAATGTGTTTTTAATATCTGTATATGTAGAAGGTATCTTCTACATCAAAAATATACTATTCAAATTTGGGCTTTTTTCAACAGCCATGCTTATTTCTCCCTAAAAGCGGATGCCCTTAAATTTTGCAGCATCATCCCTTCTGCATGCACAACTCTAAATCTAGTAGTGCGTTCTGTGCATCAGGCAGAAAATAATCTTTACTTGATATAGTAGCAGATAACTCTCAGTTCATTGATAATTAAACTGGGTAACATGTTTTCATTTCCGCTTGGATGATCTGAACACTACTTCTTTCGGTACTTACGATGTTACACCTCCATTGCCCATACTGTTCATATTTCTTTTACCTTCTCAAATTTTATGCATTTGTAAATACTGTCATCGTTTTGGTGACTGCCATCATAATGGAAACTTTACTCTTTTTGGTGATAATATATGTCGGTTGTCTCCCACTTTCTAGGCAGTTAGCTCAACAATCCTCCATCAGGAATCCTGTCATGTATTATTTTCCTTGCTAATGGTGCAAATATTGCAGAATTTCATGAAATCCTACAACCAAAAGGCAGTGGTCTCTTTTTAATTTTTCTTTATGTCTCCCCTGTAAGAGAGTGCATCTTTTTAAACAATTTTGTTTTGTGTAGATTAGACCAGAGTGGAATCTTTCAAATTTCTCTAAACCTGCAGAACAGCGCCCAATGTGGGGCAAATCTCGTGAATCTCATTACTAGATGTTACCTCTGAATTACTTCATCATTAGCATTTTAGTCTTTAAATGCTTCTTGTTCATTTGCATTTGATCTTCTTTTAGATTGATTACTCTGCTTGGACTGTTTCTATTTTATTCTCATTTTGAAGGCGTGTTGTTTTAAAATAAATCATTAGATGATAATAGTAAAGTAGACATCAAAAATAATTTTCAGAATATCTTAATCCTTTGTGGCTTGAAAAACATGGAGTGACAAATACTAGAAAAACTGTCTTTTTAGTGGATTTGCCTTTTTATATTTGTATATATTTTTTAAGATGGAATCTTGCTCTGTTGCCCAGGCTGGAGTACAGTGGCATGACCTCAGCTCAGTGCAACCTCTGCCTCCCAAGTTCAACCAATTCTCCTGCCTCAGCCACCTGAGTAGCTGGTACTACAGGTGTGTGCCACCATGCCCAGCTAATTTTTGTATTAGTAGATATGGTGTTTCACCATGTTGGCCAGGCTAGTCTCAAACTCCTGACCTCAGAAAATCCACCCACCTCGGCCTCCCAAAGTGTTAGGATTACAAGCGCACACCACCACACCCAGCCTTGTATTTGTGTATCTTTTAATAACTTGTTTCCTCCTTGTGTGCCTCTCTGAAAGCAGAAGCTTCTATTACCTCACCTCCTTAATATACAAAGTTGAGTGTGATCCGTGCATTGTGGATTTTACATTTAAGATAGAGAAAGCCTCTAAAACTTAATGAATATAATGAAACAAAGTTGAGTTTTAGGTTCCATGACAGGCAGCAGGGATGTAATTTAGGCAGGGTGCCTGGTTTGTGCACTTCCATAGGTGTGGCATAAAATAAAGAATGACAACTCTGCTCAGATTGAAAAATGGCAAAAGCTTCCCTGTGCCATCTATCGCCTGTGAGACTGGAAAAGGGACAAGTTAATTAACATCTTTGATGCTCAGTTTCTTCATCTACAAGTAAATCTGTGATGTTTTATATATATATATATGTGAATATATATACACATATATACATATATATGTACATATATACATATATACATATACATATATATACATATATACATATACATATATATACACATATATATACATATATATATATGA
>NW_012101587.1:7234394-7236773 GCF_000951045.1 Mandrillus leucophaeus | reverse complement strand
TCCAAGAAACCCCAACAGCTTTTAAGGAATGGTAATGAGACAGTGTCCTCTTGAAGAATTTTTTACCTTTGAGAACGTTAGACTTTCTCATAGACCCTTGGAGAAAAAAAAAATAAACAAAACTGGTACTCTGAAGCAATCGCAATAATTTTCATCTTATGTGAATTGATAACAGAATCTTGTAAGGAAGATTGCTCTATAAATCGCTATGGCAAACTCTGCCATAAACTAAGTTGAAAAGTAGGGGCATAAGGGTGCACGTGTGTGTGTGTGTGCGTGTGTGTGTGTCAGGGTTGGGGGGGGACATTTAAAGAAAACCAGAAATAATGTATTTGTAGCATATTAAAATGTGAACAAGTCTCAAACACTATCTCATCGAACCCTTATCTCCCAAATTCTATTTAATAGCCCTCTGTTTCCATAAGGTGAATTGGTTTGTCAAAGGTCTAGAATCTAGTTCTTCCTGACATTTGAGAACCACCTAATCTTCCTGAACCAGTCAGATACCACTTTTTTTTCTCTAAAACAAAATTTTGTTGTTGTTTTGTTTTATTTCTAAACAGACTCATCTTGTGCTTCTAATTCTGCTCTTCTCAAATCTTCAGGCCATAGGATGAATCTAACTGAAAATCATCCTCCTGTGAATTGCCATGTGCTTTTCCCATATTTGCACAGTTGACCTAAAACACAAACTTACAGATCATTTAGGATCAAGTCATGTGGATAGAATCACTGTTCCTTCAGAAACTCCATTAATCATTAAAATAAAAGGCTTACGAATTGCATGATTGTGATACATGTCTATTTACGAAACAACTTAGATGTCACCTCTGAGTTCCAGACTTACATACGCAACTTCCTACTTGAAATCTCTCTCTCTTCAATGTTGCCAACTTTGACCTTTTCTTCCTCAACCCCAAAGCAGGCTCTCCCGCAGAGTTCTCTGTGTCAGTAATGGGTAAGACAATTCTTTCATTCCCTAAGATTAAACTTAGGCCCAGCCGTTAGCATTTCTAAATCACCACAGCTATTTCCATTTTAAATATACACCATTTCCTTACCCATAATTCCATGTAAAGTTATCACCTCCCTCAGGACATCTGCAGCAGCCCCCCAGGGACACCTTCCATATACAAACTTGCCCTCTTCTTTTAAAAACTGTCTTAAAACCAGTTCTTTAAAAACAAGCCAAAGTGATTATTTTAATATTCAAGCCCGGGTTTTGTTTTTCTCTCCTCACATGAACCGAGTCCAATCAATGGCTTCATGGTTTTCAGAAAATACTTCAACAAGCCATGCACACATCTGTAGGGTCTGGCTACTGCAAATGGTTTTTACCACACCTCAAACTATGATCTTGGTAGGGCTCTGCACTCCAAACACCCTGGCCTTCCGTTTCTTCCTCATTGACCCCATTCTTCCTGTTTCCAGATCTTCTCCACACTGGCCACAACTCTCTTCCTAGCTTTTGCCTACCACTTCATCTCCTTCTCTACTTTCAAATATTAGCTCAAAAGTCACTTCCTCAAGAAAGTCACAAGTTTACACCTATTTGGCAAATACATACCTCACCTTCTAGAATAGGGTCTTCTGAACGGAGTTACCTTTTCGGTTTTTTTTTTTTTTTTTTTGAGACAGAGTCTCCCTCTGTTGCCTAGGCTGGAGTGCAGTGGTACGATTTCTGCTCAGCGCAACCTCCGCCTCCCGGGTTCAACCGATTCTCCTGCCTCAGCCTCCTGAGTAGCTGGGATTACAGGCATGCATCACCACACCTGGCTAATTTTTGTATTTTTAGCAGAGGTGGGGTTTCACCATGTTGGTAAGGCTTGTCTCGAACTCCTGACCTTGTGATCTGCCCGCCTTGGCCTCCCAAAGTGCTGGGATTACTGGAGTGAGCCACCACACCCAGATACCTTTTCTGATTTTATACATCATTTATTCTCTATACATAGTGATTAATGCACTGACTAGGCACACACACACACACACACACACACACAGACAGACACACACACGCGTACCCGTAAATGAATATATGGTCTAGGTTTCCTTTTTCCAAGATAGAGACATACTAAAAGATGAAAGTATTTGTAGTTAATTTTCCTTCATAATCAGGTTATACAACAATAGAAGCTACTCCCTTTCATGCAATATTAAGAAAAGCTACTCAAGTGCTTCCCTTAATAACCATTTCACAATTAACAAAGAGTATGTGTTGTTAGGGGTCTAATTCACAAGTCGATTTCATCTTCATTTCTGTCTGTCATCCTGGAACTATTGCTCAGAATCTTTTTCTTTATTTTTAAGCTAATATGAAATTTACCCTTCAAAAAATAAAAATGTGTCTTAAGCTTGATACTGTCATAACACACTAAGTTA
>NW_012101587.1:7225710-7229939 GCF_000951045.1 Mandrillus leucophaeus | reverse complement strand
ATATATACATATACATATATATACATATATACATATACATATATATACACATATATATACATATATATATATGAAGAAGATAATAGCATCAGGAGCCACAGAGAACAAATTGAGTTTAATTTTGCATATCAAAACAAGGAAAAACCAAGATATAATGGCTTATGTGGTTTTCACTCAAAAAGAAAGAGAAAAAAAGGAAAGCAGACTGTGTGTGTGTGTGTCTGGGAGTATGTGTGTGTGTGTGAGTGTGTATATAAAATAAATATATATATGACATTAAACTATACCTTCAATAGGTCAATACATAGATATATATGGCATTAGATGTTAAAAAGTGTATTGTGTAAAATCTTAAAAGGGACATTAACTAGCATAATAGGCAGTGTTTTTATCTGCAATTTCGCTAAAGATAGAGAAATTTTCTTCATGTGGCTGTTTCTTAGAATAACCTTTGATAAAAGACAAGGGCACAGCCTTACATGGCAATTCAATTAAGGCACTTCTATGGAGGCACTAAGCCAGTCGAGCCTGTGCATGAGGTTTAACCGCCTGTAGGAATAAATCTCAGTGTCTCTATAGCTCGGGAGTGAATACGCTCTAAGCTCTGTCTGTGTCTCTCTGTGTCTGTTACTAACTACAGCAGTTCACTTCCTTATCAGTTTCTGTGTCAGTGACTGGAGCAGGAAATGTGGCATGCATTATTTGTGCATCAGCTATAAGCAAATAATTCATTTACATTACCCATTTCCTCCATTACTGTAAATACTTTATTTTCTTCATTCACTTGTAAACTTTCAACTCTTCAAGATGATTGAATCCCAAATTTGAAACAAATATTTAAAATGCATGACCACAATTCTTGCAATTTTGGGGGATTCACAGTTTAACAGATTAACATGTTAATATAACAAATCTACATAGACGGTTAGACCTATGAAACATACATATGAGAAACAGGTGGGATGATCAAGTCTATCGGAAAGGGAACCCGGTTTTGATGAGAACTCCCCGGACTTGTTGATTTCACAGTTACCTCTGGAGAGGACCCATTATGTTCACCACCAGGTTATGATCATTACGATAACCCTCTTTCCCTAACACCTCAGGCCAAATTATGAATTCCTTTGGAAATCATAATATTTAGGCAATTTACTGAGCCCCGTCTCAGAATTTTGGGGAGGCAGCAAGAATTAGAGAAAAAATCAAGTATATTCTTTCTTTTGAGAGGAAGTAAAAATTGCTGTCTTTCCTTTAATCCCTAATAAGCTTAATGAAGGTGCGTTTAAATTGCACTCTTTCACTTACATGACTTATTTTACTTATAGAGAAGTCAACCGGACATGTTTCCTTGGCGGCTACTTGACAGCTTGTTCACATGGTGACATTTTTCTGACCTTGGCTTATATTTTTTTTCTATTTCAGAATCACTTGGGAGACTACCATGAGACATTTTAATTTGGGCTATAAGTGTTCCCATTCTGTCACACCCTCGACATATGGCAGATGCACTGCTGAAGGACCTAACTTTCAGTTCAGTGTTTTTAAGAAGAAAAAGTAGAAATTCTTACATTCACAGCTAATCTATCTCTCAATAACAGAGAAGTCAAATTATATTTTAAAGTTATATTTTCAGGAGGAACTCTAACTTGTGTGTTCTCATTTCATTGAAGTATTATTTTGAAGTAAATTCATTGCTTAATCCTATGGTAAACTAAAAACATTTTAAGTATATTATGAAGTTAAAAATTACTATAATAATAGATTACATATATTATATATTGTTGATGTTAAAAATCTGATAAAGCTTAAATTAAAGCTGATAAAGATTAAAAGATGAAAATACTATTATCTTTTAAGGAAGTCTAATTAACATAATATCCATAAAAATCATCCATTTGTGTCATATACTTTTGTTTTCATTGTTATCAATGCTGCTACCTTTTGAATCCACAAAGACTACCATTCAAAATTGTTGAGCAAAAGAAATTAAATTTATTAGAATTACTAAAATGTAGGAGAATGCTACCTTAATAGAGTCTTAGTAGTTTCTCAATATGAGGACATTTGAGAAAGGTATTTATGAGGGTTGGCAGGCTCGGCTGAGTGGTTCTGGGGTGAAAATTGTAGGGTGAACTTTATCTATGGGTGGAGTTTAGTTTATCACATCCTAGCTTGGATTGGGAGGCACAGAACAATGTCTTGAAAGAAATATTGAAGAATGCACTTGATTTATATAAGCAAATAGTTAGTTCATAGTATTAGCTTCCAGAAGCAAATATTTGTGGAGGCAAGCAGCAAATTCTTTTAATTTAATCTTAACATACTTTTGTGTGTATCTTTAGTATAAAATAATTATTAAATTAGATGATAAGTTAAGTTTAAATTTTAGCCTAACATATTAACTATTTTAGTGTATTCAGTAACTATGAATCTCTTTGAATTTATACCTTTAATACACTGTAATACTTTCCTTAAGAATCCAACCACATTAATTTTCTTGTGTACATATTACTGGTTCAGTAACTGTTGTAGCTAACTGAAAGGAAAGTTCACTTATGTTAAACAAAGTGATCTCTCTTTGATGTGCTTTTTAAATGAACTACGTAATTCATGTTGAGCTTCCTTACATGGCCAGTGCAATTCTTATTGTCCTTACAGGCCTGAATCCCACTGGGGCGTTATGCACGTATGTTAAAAGACGAAGCAGGCAAGGGTTTGAACGGTAGAGCCAAACGGTGAACAGCCACAAAAATAGCATTTGCTGGTGAAAACGACACGTGTGCAAACCACGTAGCTCCAGAACATGACCAAAGACCAGTCACTGCCAGCCGGAGCTATGACACGTTCTCTAGGCAGTCAAAACAAAACAAAGCTGTTCTCAGTAACATTAAGTCTGATGAAAGCCCTTTTGCTACGTGGAAAAGGTAACTCAAGCTAAGTGTGTTCTATCAAGAGGCTGATTGAATACAGCCCTCTGAAGTGACCAGCAATTTAGACAGTCTGAAGAGGGAGCTTGCAGGATCGATAAACACCCCTTTCCCTTTGAAATTCCTTTCATAGGTTCACAAATAATGCACAGAAAACAAACAAACAAAACAAAATGGGACTGATTGTGTAGCGAGGTTGGTTACCAATCAATTGTTCCCCATGGGTAAGAGTTTTCACCCCCATTCAGATAATCACAAGATTCATAAAAAAGAAATTCGTGATTGAGAGTTTCAAGAAAGGACATTTCAGTTTAGTCAAAACACAGGGCGTACTTATTACCATTGTAGTCAGAGGCTTTGCGGGCCTCAGGGAAGTGAGCTGTTTCTGATGTAAGGGCCTGAGATGTGATGCTGAGGATATTTCTATCTGATCTTGTTGGAACATCCAGATTGTCATAGTTGTACATTGGATACCATTTTCCAGATCAACAGAAAAACCTCACGATGAGTAAATTTTACCAGATTTACTGTAGGGAAGAAGAATACCACTTTGCTAGAACATAGTATCTCAAAAGAGAAAACATTCAGGGAGGGTATTTATAAGGTTTCATTTCTCATCCAGATGATTATAAAGCAGTTTTGGGTAGGAACAACTTATGATATAATAGCTTTGGATTGGTAGGCACAGGAAGGCAAATTTTTTGCATAAGGTCTTGAGAGCAAACTGTGTCAATTCATTCACATTCTCACATTTGTAACTTTCAGGAGAAAGTATTTCTTAAGCAGGCAGCTAAGTGTTTTACCCTGGCCTAGGAGTGTTTAAGAGGGACTGGAAAATGTAACTGGTCCCTAGATTGTTTATTGTATCAGTAAGTATCCATTGTGCCACTACTACTTATTTGTATTTTTATTTACTTATTTATTTATTTATTTATTTGAGATGGAGTCTCATTCTGTGGCCTAGGTGGGAGTGCAGTGACATGACCTCGGCTCACTGCAACCTCCAACTCACAGGTTCAAGCGATTCTCCTACCTCAGCCTTCTGAGTAGCTGTGACTATAGGCATGTGCCACCAGGCCTGGTTAATTTTTGTATTTTTAGTAGAGATGGGATTTCACCATGTTGGCTAGGCTGGTCTTGAACTCCTGACCTCAGGTCATCCAAAGTACTGGGACTGCAGCTGTGAGCTACCACGCCCAGTGCCACTATTACTTATACTAGACATG
The DNA here is from genome assembly GCF_000951045.1 of Mandrillus leucophaeus. NCBI lineage: Eukaryota > Metazoa > Chordata > Mammalia > Primates > Cercopithecidae > Mandrillus > Mandrillus leucophaeus. Next base: position 7,225,786 of record NW_012101587.1, on the reverse strand, counting down.
CTGCGATACAGAGTTAACCAAAACACATTTAGTAATGAGTTGACAATCTGGAAAACATGATAGATGAATAGAAATA
>NW_012101587.1:7220478-7222800 GCF_000951045.1 Mandrillus leucophaeus | reverse complement strand
TCAAATGGAAAAAGAAATACACAGAAAAAAATAGGGAAAATCGCAAAAGGAAGAGGTTGTGAAGTGATGAACCCTATCAGATATTAAAGTGTACTTGAAAGCCTCTTTTAAAAAAGGAGCTTGGCACAGGTATGCAGAAACCAGACCAGTCAAATAGATTAAAAATTCCAGAAATAGACACAGTAACATAGTAAATAATAAATGTTGTATCTCAAAATACTGGGGCAAAGATGAACTTTTTATCAAATGTCCTGGGACAACCAGATAGTCACTTGGGAAAAGATGTAATAAGATTCATTCTTTACACTATACTCACAGATGAACTTGAAATTCACCAACAATATAAATGTAAAACATGACACAAGCATTAAGAGAAAGCATAAGTAAATTTTTCTATAGAGAGGTTAAAGTGGAAAAGTATTCTAAACATGATACAAAACCAAAATATAATATAAAACAGACTAATATATTTTTACATTAAAAGCAATAGCCTGGCTAATAAATAAAAATACAAAAACAAAGTTGAAAGACAAATGACAAACTTGAAGAAATGATATGTATAAAAAGAGTATATGATAAAGGATGGAACAAAATGGTAATGAAACGTGAATCTGGATAAAAGATATACAGGTGTTGTTTTCTGTACTACTATTGTACTTCACCGTTGGGTTAAAATTATTTAATTAAAATTAAAACTATAATTTTAAAATTTTAAAATTATTATTCTGAAATTTGAGCTAAAAGTTAATAAAGAAAACATTCTAATTATATGAATGTCCAGTTTATATTTTAAATTAAAAATAATGATTGAGGAAAGTCTCAATCATTTCATGAGGTTTATTTGTCAAAGTTAAGAACGTGCACCCAAGAGACAGGTCTATGCCTTTCTCCAAAGATGACGTTGAGGGCTTCGATATTTAAGGGGGAAAGGGCAGACATTGGAATATGAGAAATATTTGTAAAATGTGTTAGTAGATAGAAAAACAAAATGGTTGCATTCTTTTGAGTATTTGATCAGCCTTTCACTGAATATACAATTTACATGTGAGGGGAAAAAGAGGAATAGTTACTTATACCTTCCTCTGGCTCAGTGGATCTGCATTTTTACATTAGGTTACCCCGGCCATTGGGGCCCGGGAGGTTATTGGTTCGGCTTTTTTTTCGGGGAGCAGAGGGATGACTTTGAGTTTTCTCCTTTGTCCTGTACTCACAAAGACAGGCTATCAATTTACATTGCCAGGGTGACATTCAACAGAACTGTTTTAGGGGAAAGCCCTTGGGTCCCATGAGGAATTTGTGTGTGTGTGTGTAAGGGAAAATTGTGAGGGAGGTACATAGCTTTGTATCTTTGTAGCTATCTGATTTAGGAATCAAATGGAAGGCAGGTTTGTGGGGCCCAGTTTCCAGCTTGACTTTTCCCTTTGGCTTAGTGAGTTTGAGGTCCTGAGAAGTATTCTCCTTTCAAATATCACAGCAACATGGCATATGTGGAGGTAAATAAAGCAGTCTTGGGACCCACATGGATACCTAATGATGTATGCATTGACTGCATATACAATAAAGTTTATACTCTTAAAATTAGCTTTTAAAGAAGAATCTGATTATTTTATCAACTGTAAAAAGACTATTTGATAACACTAACAAGAAAAAAAAATTCCCTTTGGACATGTAAATTATAGGCCACACTCTGACTTTTAACATGACCCAATTGACCAAATATTTTAATAGACGGCAACTATTTTCATTAATGTCATTCTATATGCCCAAAGGTAGGTATCAATGCAAATAGATGTGTTGATGGCTACAGAGAAGCAGGAGGTAAGAGACAGAGAAGAGCTATATAATCAGTGAATACTATCAAAGTAGAAGTTGCACCAGGAAAATTTAAACAGGCAAGGAAAACTTTACTCCAGACTCTTGCACTAAGAAAGAGGAATCAGAACTGAGTCTGAGCTCAGCTTCTTGAAAAAGAGGGATAAGTTTTAAGAGCTGGTGTGGGGAAAATCTTAGGTCATCTGTGTTTCCTGATTGGCCTCTCACCAAAGTAAAAGTAACATTTTCCTTACCTCCATTATAGGAGGAAATTTTTGAACTTGAAGAAAGATGCCCACAGAAGTTAGGGACCTACCCTCCCATAGAGGCTGGAAGACAGAGGCACCATCTTCCCCGATGATTGCATTTCTTTTTTGTGTGTTTGTTTTTGAGATGGAGTCTCACTGTGTTGCCCAGGCTAGAGTGCAGTGGCACGATCTTGGCTCACCGCAACCTCCACCTCCTGGGTTCAAGCAATTCTCCTGCCTCAGCCTCCTGAGTAGCTGGGAT
>NW_012101587.1:7218750-7219923 GCF_000951045.1 Mandrillus leucophaeus | reverse complement strand
AGAGGGACTGGAAAATGTAACTGGTCCCTAGATTGTTTATTGTATCAATAAGTATCCATTGTGCCACTACTACTTATTTGTATTTTTATTTACTTATTTATTTATTTATTTATTTGAGATGGAGTCTCATTCTGTGGCCTAGGTGGGAGTGCAATGACATGACCTCGGCTCACTGCAACCTCCAACTCACAGGTTCAAGCGATTCTCCTACCTCAGCCTTCCGAGTAGCTGTGACTATAGGCACGTGCCACCAGGCCTGGTAAATTTTTGTATTTTTAGTAGAGATGGGATTTCACCACGTTGGCTAGGCTGGTCTTGAACTCCTGACCTCAGGTCATCCAAAGTACTGGGATTGCAGCTGTGAGCTACCACGCCCAGTGCCACTATTACTTATACTAGACATGCTGCGATACAGAGTTAACCAAAACACATTTAGTAATGAGTTGACAATCTGGAAAACATGATAGATGAATAGAAATAATGGCAGTCCTTGGTATCTTATAGTACATACTAAACATGGTGTATAAACTAAATACTATGGTGTTTTAATTCTGACACATTAACGCAAATGCTACTTACAAATTTATTTAAGGATAGTAGCAAAACATTCATGAGACTTGATGCAAGACATAATTTAATACTTTACTACAAACAAAATAATCTACAAAATACTTAGGAAACACTAAATTGATTTCTAATTGATAAAAATTTATTCAAATCAGATTTTTCATACATATATTTGTTTGAGATATTGCTTTGTAATGGTTTTGCATCATAGTTATATGAGTTTTGCTCCCAATCTTATACACATATAAAATATCATATCTAAATTTATTAAATGTTTTATTAATTTACTTAGGTTACCCAGTGTGAATGACAATAAATAATATGAGTAGTAAGTGTATGTGACATAAAGCTAATGATCACCTACAAAGAAAAACAAGGATGCCTTCTCTATTTTTTTTAAAACCACATTTCAAGGTCCAAGAAACTCCAACAGCTTTTAAGGAATGGTAATGAGACAGTGTCCTCTTGAAGAATTTTTTACCTTTGAGAACGTTAGACTTTCTCATAGACCCTTGGAGAAAAAAAAAATAAACAAAACTGGTACTCTGAAGCAATCGCAATAATTTTCATCTTATGTGAATTGATAACAGAATCTTGTAAGGAAGA
>NW_012101587.1:7200805-7211380 GCF_000951045.1 Mandrillus leucophaeus | reverse complement strand
CACCAGGCTAATTTTTTGTATTTTCAGTAGAGACAGGGTTTCTCCATGTTGGCCAGGCTGGTCTTGAACTCCCAACCTGAGGTGATCTGCCTGCCTCAGCTTCCCAAAGTGCTGGGATTACAGGCGTGAGCCACTGCACCTGGCCGATGATTGCATTTCTAAGAGACACCTCAAAGGTCACTGAGAAAGACATTGCCTGGCTCTGAAAACGGAGGAGGTTTTAAAAAATGCTTACATTTCAAAGGGGCAGAAAAATACTTTAAACTTACAAATATTCTAAAATAAATCCTCTAAGTAAAAGGATGTCAGAGCTATAGAGTTAAGAAAAAGTATGTCTAAGAAGTCAAGTCAAGCAGAATGTTAAGGTCCTCATGGTATCTAAAGATGGTGACTTTTATGGCAAGACGGGAAGTTAATGGGGAGAATAAAAATACCATTATTATAGGGAAAAGTGAGGATCACACTAACCTACTTCTCAAGTTTTGTCCGTGCTACAGATAGCTCTGGAAATATTTCAGCATTTTAAGAGAATAATTTGTACGGCATTGATGACAGTTTTTATATTTTGTCTTAATTTATAGTCATGTTTCCTGAATTTATCTTCTTAAAGGAAAATTCGGTAATGTTGTGTCCCAAAACAATGTAGTCAAAAATTTTATTTCTTAGTATTAATGGGTCACGTTACATAAAATTTATGAGGTAGTACTTTACAAACGTCTTTAAAAACAATTTGTAGGAAAAAAATATGTATTATCCAATAAATAAATATAATACAAATCACTTAAATGGATGATAAGATATATTATTTTAATTTTAGCTATGACTCACTGGTTCTAACATCCTAAATGGTATGAGGTTTATCCAATATTTCTACAGTAAATTTTGAAAGAAAATCCTGGTTTTCAAAGTTAATATGGTATCATTAATTAGTTTACATATGAAAGTGCTAACTATGGACATATAAATAAGTTATGACTTGTTTTCATTACCTGAAAACACTAGTCTTTATGAAAATCGTTTGTAGTCCAACCACAATCTCTGTCAAACAAGTATGTGAAAGTAAACCTCATTACTACACATACTACTGATACAGGAGAGAGAAAGAAATTACTTAGGCACAGAGTTGAAAGGTAAAACAGTCCTCGGAAGAATTTCCCTTTTAATAAAAAGAGGCTCCCAAATAATTTCTTTTCTAACCAAGAGCAGCCTGAAAAATCGAGCTTCAGATATAGATAAGGAAGTGGAAAGTTTGCCCAGGGGAATGCTGGCAGCTGCGCCAACAGAAAAGGGCTACCTGTAAACCAGGCATGTTCAACATGGAGACTCCATCTCCCCGTTTTCTTTGTTACCATGTGTGCAATAAAGAACTAAGCAACATGGCGCCAGCCAGGCAGACGATCCATCTGCATAATGAAAGATTAGGCCTGTAAACCCAGCACTTTGGGAGGACGAGGCAGGCAGATCACCTCAGGTTGGGAGTTCAAGACCAGCCTGACCAACATGGAGAAACCCTGTCTCTATTGAAAATACAAAAAATTAGCCTGGCGTGGTGGTACATGCCTGTAATCCCAGCCACTCAGGAGGCTGACGCAGGAGAATTGCTTGAACCCAGGAGGTGGAGGTTGCTGTGAGCCAAGATTGCTCCATTGCACTCCAGTCTGGGCAATAAGAGCAAAACTCCATCTCAAAAAAATAAAATAAAAATAAAAATAAAGAAATAAAAGTTTAACGTGGGGCAGCCAGGTTTTCAAATCCTGTGCAAATGGCACACCTAGCTCTAACCAGTTTTTCACACCCTATGCAAATGGCACACCTAGTCCAACCAATTTTTCATGCCCTGTGTAAATCAGACACCGTCTCCTCAAGCTCATCCATAAAGCCCACTGCATTTCACCCAGAAAGTGGCAACCCATTTCTCAGGGACCCTTCCCCCCGCAGCAGAGAAACCTCTTTCCTTTCTTTCACCTATTAAACTTTCGCTCTGAACCTCACCCTGTGTGTCCGCATCCTAGTTTTTCACGGCCTTGGGACAATAAATCTCAAGTATTTACCGCAGACAACAATGCTGCTTCACTAATACAGATTATTTAAAAATGAACATCGTTACCATCATCATAGGAAGAAGTTTTACAACTCTCCTGCTTCCCACTACCTTCTAAAATATAATTCATTTTAAGAATTGTACCTCATCTAAACATCCCAGAAAGCCCTCCTTCATAATTCTGAAAACTCCTGTGGGATTTGTGATCTGTGTGTTTCTGATCACATGCTGGCTTGGACTTGCAGTACTATGTACTGACAATGCTCCCATGACTATGCTCTCAAGTAAACCACATGTTCCTAGAAAGATAAAGATGACTTTATACATGTCTTTGTATTTCCCCAGAACACAACACTTGTTGTCATAATAAGTTTGATTTTTAAAATACATATATAACTTGATTAACAAAGGTAAATCAATGAGTAATGAGTACAATAGCTTTAAACACATTATAATTTGTTTCAAGTTATGCTGTAATTTTTATACAAAGGAGGGAGTACAACATGGGTTTTTGATATAAAAGCCAGTCAATAGTTTAAGATGATATCAATTTAAACTCCAGGTAAGAAAAGGATGTACACATAGTAAATACTTCAGGGATATGTACATAGAAAACCAGAGAGAAAAGCTGTAAATCAGTTGTGTGCCTAATAGAAAACTACTCTCCACATCTTTGTATTTGGATTCAGAGGATTTTAAGTAAAAGTTGTAGCTGAATCTTAGTTCTGCTGCTGAGAGAGAAACAAAGATACTTTGAAATAAAAACCTTCTGAGGAAAGTAAAATGAGTCAAGGCGCATGGTTCTCTCATTAAGGGTATGAAAGACAAGTTGTTATGTCCCACTTGGGGGTCAGGAATGACCCCTCCCCCGCTTATGTTATCTACTGCAGCAATCACAGTTTTGCTTCCTTAGCAACCATTTCAGAAATCACTTTTCTCCCATCTGAGTCCTTGTTCACATGGGGCTGTGCTCACCCTGTGGTCGCAAGGCTGAGCCCAGTCACTTCAGGGATGGAATCAGGGATCTGGATGTGGCGCAAATCACGGATCAAGGAGAATTTTACCAGAGAATTTTGCAGCTGCTATTTAGAACAAGATGCTTTCGTGACCTTTCATTGCTGGATAAGAAAGATTTAAGATGGCAGTTGCCTGGGCCATCTTTTAAAAGGACACCATCTGAAAATGAAGCCAGTTCTAAGACAGACAGAGACAGTGAATAAATGATAGAGATTAGAGAGAGAGATTAAATTTCTAATCATATTCACATTCACATTGTTTGTACCTTTATGTGTATTTGTTAACTAAGTCAACCTTATCCCTGTACTTCCTGGTGTCATGCGTCAGTAAATTCTGTTCTGTTTGAACTTGATTTGTTACCATTTGCAATTCAAAGGTCTTAGCTTTTATCACAGTGACTATATGTATAAATATATGTGCCAGTCCTTTTATAAATGTCAAAACTAATTGGAGTCAAATTTAATCTCACAAGAAGAACACAATGAGAAAAGTTTAAATAAAATATCATTAAATGTTCAAATTGTTTGAAATGTTCTTTCACTTAGAGGGTACATATATCTAGATCATACAGATATATCATCTGCTCCTTACAAAATAGACAACTACAAAATAGTACCTACAAAAATATTTTGTATTGGTTCATTAATCAAAAATATTTTTCAACAAGGTACCGTATGCTAGGCTCTGGGAATACAATGACGTATTCATATGCCTTTTACCCTTACAGCTGTCTAGTTTAGTAGAAGGGATAACTATGATAAAATAATCACTCATATAAATGAAAAACTATAACAATGTTTAGGATAGGAGAATTTAATCCCTGAAGTTAGGAAGTGCTAAAAACCAATGGGTAAACGTAAGAGGTAACATGATTATGACCTAGCTCAACAATGAAACAGAGCAACATGCTCTTTGTGAACATAAAACTTTCAAAATACAAATATTCAATGCCACAACCAAGACATTAAGAACAAAAATACTCTTAAAACACTTCCAATAGTTGTAGTCAGTAATTTGTAAACCTGTGTTGTACTGTAGTACCTACATTATTTCAAAGCATCTGTATTTATTTTATTTTACTTTTCTGAACCTCATGGACAATGGTAACTATATATTACTGCATCTTATTCACTTTCTCTAAGAGATCAAATGCTTTCCTATCAATGATTCCAAAAGGACATATGTAGATAATTCATTCAAAAGTCCGTATTTGATTCTGAGAGAAAGCAAACCAAGTTTTTGTATTAATTCCTCCTCTGTTAGCATCTAGAGAATATGCACATATATGCGCACACTCACACACACGCTTTTAAACCCATTACAACTAGAGAATATAATGTGAACTTTATCAGGGAGGATTGTACATAAAAAGTAGCTAAAACAGTAAGAGGAAGGAAATCACTAGATTTGGTCAGAGAATATTAGCTAGAAACTAATCGATGGAATAGCTAAAAATGGCTACATGGTTTGGGAAGAAAAAGTGAGAGAGTTTTTTTTTTTCTATAGAGAAGAGAGAAAAATAAAAGTTTATCAGTGAACAAACAAGTAGACAATGAAGGCCCCAGAATGAAAAAGATGGAGAACTTCAGCCAACCTACTATGAACTTGCAGCTTGAGCAAGAAATAGGCCTTACTGTTTTAACCACTGAGATTTTGAACTTTTAAATCACGATGTAACTAAACCTAAGGTAAAATTGTGTATCTAGAGCTTTAATTCCTAGCTTGTTTGTCAAAGGCCCAGGCAAGTTTGGTATTTATGGAATTAAAGATAATGTGGAAAATATGAAAACAAATCATTAAAACATTTTCAGTGCTTTGAATCATTAAACAGAGAGCACTGTACAATGTGAAGTGTTGAGAATGACTGGTTGAAAGAAACACAGAGATTCCTTACAAAGCGTATGAGATATGCCATTAGAATGAAAATTATTTGCATTTTTGGTCTGCTAAGAATTACATGTCAGGGGGACAACTGAGTGAGTTTTGTTGTGAATTCAAAATGTGAGGAAATAGTAAAATACTAGTCTTACAATGCAAATTTTCTAAACATGTACAAAAAAATAATCATTAAAGAAGAAATGTAGGGAAGAAATTCTTGAAGAATTGTATACTTCAAGAAGTATACAACTGAAGGGGGATGTTAATAAGAGTGGAAATCTCAGAAAATAGCATAGAAAAGAGGCACCAAGGAATTGAATGAAGCTATGGAGCTTTTGTCATCAGGGTCGCATTGTATGTGTTGAGAATATTATTGAACCGGCAGAGAAACAGGTCTGTGCAGCTCATGGGTGAATGAAACCTGGCAATCGGATCCACTGCCAATCACTCAGCCCATCAACTGGCTTTAGGAAATGGATGAAATTAAGTCCATACTCCTGAGCAAGGAAAGTAGCACTACAAACGAAACACAAATGTTGGATGCTTTAGGGGGAAGAGGAAAATTAGGTAATCAATGCACCATTTTCAAAAGTGCAGCTACTCCATTTTAACATGAGAGGGAGTCATAAGTGGATGTCAATATGCTTTTCAGGATACACGCAACAGACTGTGGAGTAGCCAATAATCCTTGAATAAACTGTAAGACTGACAACTCTGGCACGTAAAAATGCCGACTTTTAAAAAGTAGTACTCACCTGTGAATCTAGATTAATCTCACAAGGCGATTATCTGTCCGGAGCTATGTCGGATGCAATAGTGTTTCAATGCAGTAATCGATCAAAAATGCATAACTTTGGACAGCCCATCACCTGTGTTTTTATTGTTTGCATTCAAATTCAGTGGCATGCCATCAACAGGAATATCTTGGTTGGGTTGCTCTTAATACTTGGATTGCTCGTGTGATACCCATGTAACATGTCACAGAATATAGGGGATACAGACGCTTCCAAGCTACAGTGTGGCTCATAAAACAGACGTTATCAGAATAAACATTCCACTCTGCCGTTTTAAAAATCGTTGAATAAGATTAGAGAATAAACAGCAGGATTCATAATTGAATGAAGGCCCTCTGAACTCCTGATCCTCCTATCAGACCATAAAAAGATCTACTGAGAGAGAAAGAAAGATCTTTTCTCTCACGACTCTAAATTGATTATGTTAGCTCTAATAACAAAATGCCAGTTTAGGAAATACCCTAGCACATGGAAATGGATAGAACACACGTAAACGAGAAATGTTAGCATGCAGAAGAATAAAAAGACATAGAAATAGGTGAACATGACCTAAAATCATTAAAAGTATTTTCTAAATAAATACCTCTCAATAATATTAAAATGGACTTTATTATATAATAACAAAATATTGCTAAAATAGAAAGATAACAGATATACTTCTCCTTATTCTTCCCATTTAGTAAAACCTAGGATATTGTATACAAAACCAACATAAGGAGACTCGAAAATATGAAAAGAAGAAAGCACACTGGCTGAAAACCTTGGCCATGTAGGGCTTTAAAAGAACTATATGGCCGGCCACGGTGGCTCACGCCTGTAATCCCAGCACTTTGGGAGGCCGAGGCGGGCGGATCACGAGGTCAGGAGATCGAGACCATCCTGGCCAACACGGTGAAACCCCGTCTCTACTAAAAAATACAAAACAAAATTAGCTGGGCGAGGGGGCGGGCGCCTGTAATCCCAGCTACTCGGGAGGCTGAGGCAGGAGAATGGCGTGAACCCGGGAGGGGGAGCTTGCAGTGAGCCAAGATTGCACCACTGCACTCCAGCCTAGGCGACAGAGTGAGATTCCATCTCAAAAAATAAAAAATAAAAAATAAAAATAAATAAAAATTAAAAAAAGAACTATATGACTGTGTGTTCCCTGTTTTTGTTTCATTTTGTTTTATTTGGCTCATATATCCCAGAAACGGAGATAAAGAAACCAGCAACCTCGAAATCCTAACCAAAGACTGCTCTCTCTTTCCAAAGGGCCAAGGGTACAGCCTCGGCAGACAGAAGACTTTGGGCAATAACCATGCTACTCCAGCCAAATATGGTGAGAGAGACTGTTCCTCGCCTCCACAGCCACCAGAGCCCCTTACAGGGCATGTCTCACCCCCATGGGTTGGTGTTAGAGAGGGCCACGTAAGGAGACACGTTTCTACTGCCACGGGGGAAAGCCTCAACTTCTACCCCCACTTAGGAGTAATGAGGAGCCCACCCTGCCTCCCCGCTGGGCATGTCCAGGGAGGCCAGGTGGTGAGCAGAACCCAGAAATTCCTAGTCACCCCAGATGGAGCGGTCTCAGTGGAAGCCTAGAGGTGATCCAGAACCTGCATCTCTGTCACGCAGTAACGCAGAGCCTCTTCCCCAGTGGCCAGGTGAGGGACCTGGAATTACAACCGTAACTGGGAGTAACTCTTCCTCCTTTGCTGCCAGAGCAGTTTCAGGGGAAATCCAGACAAAACGGAAGGCGGAAATAAGATCTGGCATCTTATTACATAATACTCAAAATGGACTACACCTAGGTATGTCATAAATGAACCAGAGTCAACGAGAAAAATCTTGAAAGAAGCCCAAGGCTAAAAAAACACCTTACATTTAGAGGAACAAGAATAAGAGTGACAGTGGAGTTCTCATAGAAACAAGGAACACAAGAGGATAATGGAATGAAATGTTTAAAATGTTAAAAGAAGAAAAGCACCAATCAAAACTCTATATCCAATGAAATTATCATTCAAAAGTAAAAAACAAAACCAAAAGCTTGCTTGAATAGACAAAACATAGGAATGCAATACCAGCAGACCTGTGCTTCAAAAAATGATAAATTATATTTTTTGAGGAAAGAAAAATGATGTAGGTCAGAAGTGGGAATTTACCTAAAGGAAGGATGTTGGAGAATGAATAAAAAAGGTAATTTTTTTATTTTTGTTATTCTTAACTGGTCTAAAAAAAATAACTGTTTAAAGTGATAATAACACAAATCCACTAAATGAATCTATATAGTGTATGGTTAAGTGAAATGAATGGCAGTAATGCCACTGGGGTTGTGGGAAGGAGAAATAGGGAATACTCTCTTAGAAGGCACTGCCCGGGCCGGGCGCGGTGGCTCAAGCCTGTAATCCCAGCACTTTGGGAGGCCGAGACGGGCGGATCACAAGGTCAGGAGATCGAGACCATCCTGGCTAACCCCGAGAAACCCCGTCTCTACTAAAAATACAAAACCTAGTCGGGTGAGGTGGCGGCGCCTGTAGTCCCAGCTACTCGGGAGGCTGAGGCAGGAGAATGGTGGGAACCTGGGAGGTGGAGCTTGCTTGCAGTGAGCTGAGATCCGGCCACTGCACTCCAGCCTGGGCGACAGAGCAGACTCCGTCTCAAAAAAAAAAAAAAACAAAAAAAACACACAAAAAAAGGCACTGCACTGCATATAAAGAGGAATCGTCTATTTAAAGGTGGACATAGATCTGGTCAAAATGTAGAATATGGACTATAGGGAAATGACTACAAAAATGTGCAAAAGAAGTATAATTGATGTGTGAAGATGGAAGACCAGAGGAAATAAAATATTCTGTCAAATCCCGAGGAGGCAGATAATAAGCCTCTGTTAAAGGTAGAAAGCAGAAACAAATATGGGTAATAGTAGCCCAAATATATTCATAATTACTTTAAAAGTGAAAAGACAGAGATTGTCAGAACGGATAAAAAATAAAATATAGGTCTAAATGTAACGTACAAAAGTGCAAACTTTCTTAAAGAAAACAGGACAAATATATCATATCTTGGGTTGAGTAATGATTTTTAAATACGAAAACAATAGCTCAAGCCAAGAAAGAATAAGCTAATCTTATAAACTAAATTATAACTTTGTTATAATTTTGAGCTAATTATAATATAATTTCTGCTTTGAAAAAGATACTGTTAACTGAATATAAAGATAAACTACAAGCTTAGAGAAAATGTTTTCACAACACATATATGTAAAAAACTTGTATCTAAAGACATCAAACAAGACATCTCATTGCTGTCTCAACAATAAGACATCAAACAAGCCAATTATAAAACTGGCCAAATCTATGCACAGACTTTTCACCAAATAAGATATACAGATAGAAAATGAGCATATGAAAAGGTATTCCCTGTCCTTTTCACTATGGAATTGCAAAATAAAGCCATGAGGTACCCATCTGCACCTACTAGAATGGCTAAAATCTAATAACTGCCATTACCAATTACTGGCAAGGACACAGAGCAAATAGAAATGGACTAAAATTGTATACATCATAATAAACACATATTTAGCTTAATAGAGATACAGATGCTGACAGAAATATTTACAGACATGTGTAGATATTAACATGAGTTAGTGTACACATATATATCCCCTTGATCTTTAAACTGAGAAGCCCTGGGAATAGCAGTGAATGACATCCTAGCAGCAGGAAATAAACGTAAAACTCAGATCTTTACCAATAAAAAGAGCCATAGCATGTTGGAGAAGTGAATGATTTTAAAACTTGTTAAGAAAATATACAAGAGGAACCTAGACCATTTTGCTATAATAGAAAGTAAGAAAGTGCTCAACACACATACACACACACACACACACACACACACACACACACACACACAAAATGGGAATTATGTCAAGGAATACAAGAGTTAACTAAGAAAGCATCCTATAGCCAAAGGTAGAACAATCTGAGCAACAAAATAAATAAAATAGCTTTGGATCATAACCAAAAGTATAAAGTGAATTAACATGAATCCATGAAGATATAAAAATAATCGAATAAAGTAAATAGATATGGAAGAATAGGCAAATCTTCTGTGCAAAATAAATCCAAATTCATACAGCTATTTCACCCTTAATGAGGTGGATCATAGCTCCCCTCTCCATATACGTGGGATATCTATAGTGACTTCTTTCCAACGAGTGCACTGTAAAAAGGGAGAAGAGAAGAGAAACTTTACTGTGCAGAAACCTGAGAAACAGTACCTCAGGCCAAGTAAATAAGTTTAGTGTTGACAGGGTTAAGTCATTTGATAACAAACACCCTTCATATGATGTGAACAGAATGGCATTCCACTTCTGTCTTCCTCTCAAAAACACATTAATACAGTTTAATCATGAGACTAACATAAGAGAGACCCCAACTCGGAACCTTCTAAAACACATTCATAGGGATACTTTCCTAATCTCTGGAAGTTGTCATGATTATTAAAATATTTTAAAACAATTCGTTAAAAAGTTTAAAATATGTAGACATAAATTAATAATCTAAAATCCTGTTTCAGAAACCTAGAAAAGAAAGAGCAATATAAACCTAAAGCAGAGAAAAAAGAAAATCATAAAACATCAGAAATCAATTAAAATGAAGACAGAAAAACAAAAGATAAAATCAATGGTCCAAAGAACAATTTCCCTGAAAATATCAATAAAATTGACAAACTTACATCAGGATTAACAAAAAAGAAAACAAAAGGAAGAGACGTCACCAATAATAAGAATGGAACAGGGGAATCATTACAGACCTTGCAGATATCAAGATGATTATAAGGAAAATCTATGAAAAAGTCTACACA
>NW_012101587.1:7158086-7200755 GCF_000951045.1 Mandrillus leucophaeus | reverse complement strand
AATGGGAATTATGTCAAGGAATACAAGAGTTAACTAAGAAAGCATCCTATAGCCAAAGGTAGAACAATCTGAGCAACAAAATAAATAAAATAGCTTTGGATTATAACCAAAAGTATAAAGTGAATTAACATGAATCCATGAAGATATAAAAATAATCGAATAAAGTAAATAGATATGGAAGAATAGGCAAATCTTCTGTGCAAAATAAATCCAAATTCATACAGCTATTTCGCCCTTAATGAGGTGGATCATAGCTCCCCTCTCCATATACGTGGGATATCTATAGTGACTTCTTTCCAACGAGTGCACTGTAAAAAGGGAGAAGAGAAGAGAAACTTTACTGTGCAGAAACCTGAGAAACAGTACCTCAGGCCAAGTAAATAAGTTTAGTGTTGACAGGGTTAAGTCATTTGATAACAAACACCCTTCATATGATGTGAACAGAATGGCATTCCACTTCTGTCTTCCTCTCAAAAACACATTAATACAGTTTAATCATGAGAATAACATAAGAGAGACCCCAACTCGGAACCTTCTAAAACACGTTCATAGGGATACTTTCCTAATCTCTGGAAGTTGTCATGATTATTAAAATATTTTAAAACAATTCATTAAAAAGTTTAAAATATGTAGACATAAATTAATAATCTAAAATCCTGTTTCAGAAACCTAGAAAAGAAAGAGCAATATAAACCTAAAGTAGAGAAAAAAGAAAATCATAAAACATCAGAAATCAATTAAAATGAAGACAGAAAAACAAAAGATAAAATCAATGGTCCAAAGAACAATTTCCCCGAAAATATCAATAAAATTGACAAACTTACATCAGGATTAACAAAAAAGAAAACAAAAGGAAGAGACGTCACCAATAATAAGAATGGAACAGGGGAATCATTACAGACCTTGCAGATATCAAGATGATTATAAGGAAAATCTATGAAAAAGTCTACACACATACATTTGACAAATAGATAAAAATTGAAAAAGTTCTTTAAAATTGAAAAATTTCTCAAAAAACACCCTCTATCACATCTCACTCAATATGAAATATATCCTCTAACTATTCAGGAAGTATAATTCATGATCTTAAAATTTTCTGAAAATAAAATATACAGATGCTGATAATTTTACTGGAAAATTTTACCAAACATTTAAACAAAAATTAACATCACTTCTACACAATTTCCTCTAAAAAAATATCAGAGGAGGGAATACTTCC
This sequence comes from Mandrillus leucophaeus, assembly GCF_000951045.1. Lineage (NCBI taxonomy): Eukaryota > Metazoa > Chordata > Mammalia > Primates > Cercopithecidae > Mandrillus > Mandrillus leucophaeus. Next base: position 7,199,536 of record NW_012101587.1, on the reverse strand, counting down.
TATTTCATTTTATCATGACTGAATTTAAGTCAGTATTACCCTGATGCCAAAACCAAAGAAAGTACATAAAATGAAAAAAAAGAAAGAAACCACAAAACAATATCCCTTGTGAACAGAAATGTAAAAATTACTATAAAATATTAACAAATAGCACTTATCAATATATACATAAAGTAATTTTACACATCAGCCACTGTAGTTTATTTCAGCATTGCAAGGCTGGCTCAAAAATTGAAAGTCAATGTGATTTACCTTTAACAGTTGAGAAAAGAAAAATTACAAGATCATATCAATTGATGCAGAAAAATTAGTTGACAAAATTCAACATTCATTGAAGACAAAAACTCTTGGGAATTCTAGGAATTAAGGAATATTGATAAATGTCATCTACAAATAGTAAAGTTTTAATTGTAAAGGATATCCGCAAAAAAAAAAAACAAACAAACAAAAAACTTGCAGCTAACTTCACACTTCATCAGGAAAGACTAAATGTTCTCTGTTAAGAGCAGAAAACAGTAAAAATGAATGTCTTTTCTTACTGCTTTTATTTAATACTCTAATTCAACTTAATACTGGAGGTTATAGCCAGAAAAAAAAAAAATACCTGAAAAGAAAGTTTAAAAAAATACTGAGGAAAAAGTAAGAAATAAAATGTCCCTAATTGCAGATGACATGTTTGTCTATGTAGAAAATTTCAAGGAATCTTTTTAAAAAGCCCAAAAGTGAGTAGGATAAGCAAGATCAGCATGCAAAAATTATTCACATGTCTTAGTCCATTTGGTGTTGCTATAAAGGAATACCTGAGGCTGGATAATTTATAAGAAAGGAAGTTTATTTGGCTCACAATTCTACAGGCTGTATAAGAAGCATGGGTGTATCATCTGCTTCTGGTGAGGACTTTAGGCTGCTTCCACTCATGACAGAAGGTAAATGGGAGTTTGCATGTGCAGAGATCACACAACACAATATATTCATTAGAGAAGCTAATTCCATAGCTAGAGTGCAGGAAATTGAGATTTAAAAATCAAACTAAAGTAGCCATCCCTACCATCTCTCTCTCTCTCTCTCAATCTCTCTCTCTCTCTCTCTCACACACACACACACACACACACATACACAAACTGCAATGAGTTATCGCTACACACCTATCAGAATGGCCAAAATAAAATACAGTGAAGCACCAAATGCTGGTGATGATATGGGGGAACTGAACGACTCATAACACTGCTGATGGGAGTGTTAAATGCTACAGCTACTATGGAAAACATTTTGGCAGTTTCTAAAATAAACAAGCATGCAACCATCAGTATTCTAAAATAAACTACAATACAACCTGGAAATTGTCCTCCTTGGCGTTTATTTTACAAAAATGAAAACATGCACAATACAGTCAAGTTGAATTATTCTATAAAGCAAGTATTTATTGGTCAAAATTGTAAGATATATATCAGGACTCTGCAGAATATACAACATACTTTATATCCTGATATGAAAAGATCAGATCCACAAATCAAATTAGCTAGGCACAGTGGGGTTGTGCCTGTAGTCCCAGCTCCCGCAGGAAGCAGAGGTGGAATGACCACTGGAGCCCTGGAGGGCCAGGCTGCTGTAAGCTGTGATCATGCCACTGCACTCCAACCTGTACAACAGAGCGAGATTCCATCTCAAAACATGAAAGAAAAATAAAGATCTACAAATCATGTTACAGAAGTAACACAAATTTAAAGTAACATCCTTTTACAAATGATACAAGAGAAGCATTCTTCTACTTTCTTAAGGAGGAATTTTTCTCAATATTTTGAAGTGTGAAACCATCTAGGGTCTTATAAATCCTTAAAAAATAATTTTTGAATGTAAGAGCACTTATAACAAAAATATTTTCATTATCTAAATAATTCTATTTGAATTTACTCCATCATGGTTACAAGATCAATCAGAAAACAAAACAAATACAAAAAAGAGCTCAATATTTAGGTAGATATCAATCCTTTTCCAAAAACGTAAAGCTAAAATGTACACACTTAGTGATAATTATATTAGACAGAACATATAATAAGTGCTTATTACTTGTCAGGCGCTGTGCTAAAAATCTTATCTCCTCTCAATATATTCATTAGACAAGCAAATTCCATAGCTAGAGTGCAGGAAATTGAGATTTAAAAATCAAACTAAAGTAGCCACTCCTACCATCTCTCTCTCTCTCTCTCTCTCTCTCTCACACACACACACACACACACACACAAACAAGCATGATTCTATACACACACACACACACAAATTAGGACCTTTTTCTCCTTAAATCCCAGCAATCATTGTCGCTACAGATATCATAAACAGCAGGAACATATGCTCAAATAGTGCCCTTAAGGCGACCTTGCATGCTCTGAAAGGCATAGTCTTATGGTAGACCTAATTCCAATGCTTTTTAAAAGTTAGGAATTAAAACAAAAAATTAGTTGTTTTTACCAAGCTAGCAAAATTGATAGGGAAAACGCAAAATACTTTATTATTTTATGTCTCGATTTTAAAACCAGAAACCCAAAGAAAATCATCTAAAACTTTATAAATGGAAAAAGAAGGTTAAAAGGTGACTAGTTATAAAATTAATAGACAAAATCAATAGTAAAAATAAAATAACCATTTAAAATATCATGGAATTAAATTATCAAAGGACAAAAATTTTTAAAAACTCACAAGCCTATAATAATAGCTAAATTTATTGAGCATTCTTATTGCAAGGAAATAGTCTATGTTACATTAACTTATACAAATACAACTGTAAAACAAAACGTCTTTAAATCAAAATATATGTCGTAAAATTTTAAAGCATAACTTGCTCTTCGAGCTTATGGAATGATCCTAACAATTATTTCTTAATTCTTCTTAACATTCAGTGGGATAACAATTTAACTAAATAGTGTTTGTTTGATTTGTTTTGCTAGGAGATATTAAATTAATTTGGTTTTCTGGGGAAAAAAAAACAAAAAAGAAACGACCAAAAAATAGGACATTTTGAGTAATAGGAATACTTTTTTGTTTTCCTGGCTACATTTGATCTTTTAAAGGTAGAGAAAATTTTAAAAGCTGGTATCTACAGGGGTATCTACAGGGGAATACAAATGTAGATCAATGTGTTATAGTAAAGTAATGAAAGATATATGGAAATAGTTTCCATTATTAATTGTTATAGGACACACCACTTTCAAATTTCAGATAACAAATCTGCAGTTTGGGCAGCGCTCCAAAGAGGCAGCTTGTCCGGGATCCTCTTTGGTGTCAGCTCCAACGACTAGGGCCCTGGAGGCGTCTGAAGGCACCATTGCCTATCTGAACCCCAGATTGGGAAGACTCAAACTGCTGAGGCCTAAGACTCCTGGCTCCCATCAGGTATCTCTTTCAGTTTATTTATGATCTCTTTTCTCATTGGCAGTTTTGGGATAACTGGACTTAATTTACAGGTTCAGGACTCCCAATATGCATTTCCCAAGAAAGACGGTGACAAGGGAGAAGACTCTTACAGACCAGCCTTGGAAGTCACATAGCATCACTCTCATTATAGTCTGTCAGTCCAGCTGGATACAAAGGTCTGCTCCAGTTCAAGGGAAGGGAACAGACCTGTCTTTCACTGGGGCAGCGTCAAAGTTGCGGAAGAAAGAAGGGCAGTGAGCAGGGAGGACATCGGTGTGGTGGCCATTGGAAAATATAATTGAGAACAGAAATGTGTTCCAGACTGCAGGTGACATTTCACATTAGCGCAGAAAAGTGGGTATTTAATAACGGATGTTCTTTGGGTTTCTGGTTTTAAAATTGAGACATACAAAATAACAAAGTATTCTGTGTTTTCCTTATCAATTATGCTACCTTGGTAAAAACAACCAATTTTTTTTTTTAATTGTCACTTTTAAAAAGCATTGGAATTAGATCTACCATAAGGCTATGCCTTTCAGAGCATGCAAGGCCACCTTAAGGGCACTATTTGAGCATATGTTCCTGCTGTTTATGATATCTGTAGCGACAATGATTGCTGGGATTTAAGGAGAAAAAGGTCCTAATTTGTGTGTGTGTATGTGTGTATAGAATCATGCTTGTTTGTATGTGTGTGTGTCTGTGTGTGTATGTGTGTTTATGATGGTAGGAATGGCTGCTTTAGCTTGATTTTTTAAATATAACAACAGAAAAAATAATACTTTTATATAACAACAGAAAAACTATTAAAGCTTTTTTATATAAATAATCATAAATTAGACAAGTTCATTTTACAGTGGAATAATGCTAATACCAATCAAATATTAAATGAATTAAATGAAATAAAATCTTCAAAACACAAGAAGTAACTTGGATAAATTTATTTCTAATTCTGAACTGTTAAAGGCTTTCTCAGGAAGACATGGAATTTATAAAGGAACGAATAAAATTCTCAAATTAAATCTCATGAAAAGAAAATTAAAACTGATATGAAATAAGACACTGAAAAGTTTGAAAAATATAAGGCAATGGGATTTATAGCTTTAATTTGGAAAAAGTTCAGAGAAAATATTTTTTAAAAAGAAAATATATTCAATACAGACATTAGTAAAGGAAATTAATGATTACAGAAAATAGAAATAAAATGGAAACTCTCAGAAAGTATAAGGAAAGTGCTTAAAACCATTTATAACTTAAGAAGTGCATCTCAAAATCAAAGAATATATTGGGCTAGGAAGATGTTTTTGTATGTATTCTCATATTGCTTAAAGATCAGAAATGATTTTAAGGTGATTGTATATTTTTTGTACATATATCTATGAAACAAATACTTTTCTTTTATGTCCTTTTGCCTAGATGAAATTTTATGCCACAACAATGTAAGACTGACTTTTCCTGCAGCATTGATATACAAATGTAATGCTTATTTAAATACTTGAAAAAGAGGAGATGATTAATATTTATAGTATGCATAATCTGAAGATCACATTTCTGTACCTGGATTGAAAATGTTCAGACTGATAAAAAATTAAGCCTATTCCAAACAGCAGGACTCTAGAGGCCAGAACAAGGTTCTGCTCCCTGTGGTAATAAGTGAAAAATACAAGAATAAAGTGGACTTTGCTGAAGAGAATAAAATGCTCTGATTTCAATAGCGAATGCAGATTAACGGTAAGAGCAGATTCCTTGTCAGTCGGGGTTAAAAGCATTTGCTTTATTGATACTCAGAATATCTCCTACTAAAGTGTGTTTTGTTATTCATCTCTATGATATTTACATCCTTGGGCTTAACAGCAAAAATCGATAGATAATGAGAGAGAGGTGGACATGCACTTTACACACACACATCCCTACGGCGAAAAAATTAAACCTGGAATCTACGATCATTGTGGCAAATAGCCAGCTTGTTTCCATTTTTCATGTTAGTAAGAGAGAATTAATAGCTGAAACCAGGAAAAGTTTTAATGAAATCAGAAAAATACGTCATAATAAACAAGACATTATAGAATCTTTGCCATTATTAATGTGGTGTTACATGTTAGTATAAAATAGGAAAAACTGTAAAAGGAAGACAAATATTCTTTTCTGTCCTCTAATTTCTACCAGTAGAGACTGATGCTATTCTCTAAGAAAAGAAGTTCAACTGTGACTTTAAAAATGTCTTACAAAGTCCTCCACTGAAGGATGAATAAAGCTAACTGAAAGACTCCAAATTCAGGCTTACTGGCGTTAACTCCTTTTTACTCATCATAGTTTTAATTTATAACTTGCTTATCAGTTTTGGAAAAAAAAAACATTTTCTGTAAGCACATTTTAAAACGTGGTTACAAAAGATCATTTTTGATGCCCTCGAACTTAGCTTTTGATATCTTATTCATTTATTTCTTTATTTTTTCTTTTTCTACTGGTTGTATTGTTTATTTTTTATTTTTTACATCTGTTTCTTATTTCTTTATGTGGATGTTTGCGTAATCACCTTTAAGTCTTGTCAAATTAAGTCTGGCCAAAAAGCTGCCTCCTTACATATTTTAAGTTCCACCTAAAGGTGTCTCCATACATAGTGAACTTTAATCCACTAGATGTGTGAACACATTTTAACTTTTAAGAAGTAGTGAAGTCTCAGCCAATCACAGCAGCTGAGCTTTGACCAATCACAGGTGACCAACTGTTCATACCTTGTTCAAATAAGGCAAAAGTCAAGCTGTAACCAGCCTAGCTGTTTCTGTCCCTCATTTCCGTTTTCCAAACTTCACTATCCTTTTTCTGTCGATACATGTTACTGACCACGTGGCAGCCCAAGTCACACTGCACCTGTTCTGGTCCTCTGACCTGCCCAATTCACAAATTCTTCTTTGCTTGCTTAAACTCTGTTAATTGTAATTTGCCTAAGTTTTTCTTTCGACACCCTGAATTATTATTTAAATGTATGCACTTGAAGTTTTAAATTTCCATAATATGATATTTTACTGCATCACTGAAGTTTTGTCATGTAACATTGTTACTGCTTTTTGGTTCTGTTTCCTGGAAGAAAGACTTTAGCTCTTTGTCTTGCACATCAGTAAAAAATATTAACCATGCAAGAATCATTCATCCTGATTCACTGAAAACACAGAAAGCCAGGGTTCAGGTAATGCTCATCTATTAAGATGCCTTAATGTAATTTCACATTAAATGCCTTCTGTCAAATGCTGAGTCCCCAGAAGGTTTCAGAAAAACACATTAATCAAACAAAACTAAGGTAATTATTAGATTTAGTGCAGTAAGAGAGAACACTACCTTGACAGAATCTTAATAGTGTTTCAAATTGGGGAAATTTAAAAAAAAAAAAAAAGAAAAGAAAAGAAAATTTATAAGGATTTAGAATTCAGACTGGATGAGTTTAAGGTAGGTCTCTCAAGCCTGGTGTCTGAGTTTGGGCAGACTTTATGCAATATCCTGTAATTTCTATTTTATTTTTTATTGGATCCATGGAATACTTTAAATTATGGTTTTCTTTCAGTGTTCAATTGTAACTTTATCTTTTGTTTATTGATTTCTGGCTCTTTGCATTCTAATCAAAGAACTTATTTGTATGGCACTCATTTTTTGAAATTTATAAGACATTACTTGGGGCCTATCATATATGAATTTTTGTAATGTTTTATAGAAATTCAACTTCTTGAGTTTGGCAGTATATATTTCTATTTATGTTTGTTCAATTCAATATTTGTGTGTTGTTTAAATCACTTTTGAACTTAGATATGTGTTCGCAACTTAAAAAAGCTTTAATGAAAAATTTGTCAATCTCCTTTTGTAGAATTCATAAATCAAGGTATTTTCATTACTGATATATTTCTAACATTTATACAATTTTCTTGTTTTTTGTTTTCTATCTGGCCTTTTTCAATTAAGTTTAAAATGTCATATTTTCCGCTCTTTCATTTTATTTTCATGTTGTTACTTATAAACTCTACCTTGATTCTTAAAGTGGTTACCTTTGAAATTTTACTATGCATAATTAAATTATTGAAGGCTAAAATTAATCATTATTAATACTCCCTTTTAATATAATACAAGAGTATTAAAATTACCTTATTATAATTTCTCCAAATGCATTTTGTATTATTATTGTTGCAGCTTCACAAATTAGGCATAGATATTAATGTTTATGGCAGAAAAAATACGTATTGCTTTCACTACATTTATCGCCGCCTTTGTTCACTATCCCCAAAATGTCAAACATTGTATTGGTTTTTTGCCTGGGGGCAGCAGTGCCTCCAAATTCCTTCTTTTAACTAAAGTGGAATATATTTGTAATGTTTTGTTCAATTGAAATATAAAGCATCATTTATCCACTGTTTCTTTTTTTCAATCCCACTTATTTCAATAGTTTTTGCATTATCATTATTTTCTAAGTAAGAGATTCTTGGAGGAATGTTTTTTTAATATTCAAGAGTTTGATGTATATAAATGCATTTATATGCACATGTTTCTTATTTTCTAGTAGCCATAAGTGTATACTTTCATCTTCTAGAAATTGAATAAAGTTTTATTCTACTTTTTTTCTCTCATAATAAATCTATGACTCATGTTCATTATTCAAAAATGCTTACTCAAAGCATTGCCTTTTACTTTGAATTTCATATTCCATATATATGGGAAAAGTTTCATATGTATGCATACATTAAATAAACCTTATGAATTGCAGAGCTTCACATTTCTAAATCATTTTTTTCTACTTATCGATAGATTAATGGCTGGAAATGTGTCCTAATTTATATCAATATCCTTTTCCCTTATTTCTCTCTTACTCTGCAATATTAAAGATACAAGTCTCAATTTGTTCTATTACATTTCCTCTAAGTCATCCATAATCAATTGAATAGACCAAACTAGATGTTAATCTTCAGTGTGAGCGGGAAAGTTTCCCTGAATCCTGCACAGTGGGTTGTGGTATAACTCAGCCCTCTGAGGTACAACTGCAGGCAAATCCCTTTAAGCAGATCCCATTAATGTTCCCATTGTTCCGTAACTGTCACTGTTTCCTCTGTAGCAATCCATTTCTTCTTTCGAAGAAACCCTTTTTCTTACATCTCACTGCCTGATTTCGTGATACTGATAATTTAGTTTTAAAATAACTCAACCTGCATCTACTCTTTACCCTCATTCGCCCCACCTATAATGTTTCATCGGAAGAGAAGAAGGCATTGCCAACTTCTACTCCTGTCATTTACGAGGGTTGAGAATTTCAGCTTCAATGCATGACTACTGATGCGTGGAATGGAGGTGAGGGCGCCAAACGGGCAGCCCAGTGGAGGGCCTTTTCCACAGGCAGCTCAGGGAGACCTGAGTGGGCCCATGTCCACACAGCAGAACACAGCAGAACCGACAGATCCCAGAAGTGAGACCACTGTGTCCACAGTTTTTGTTCTAAGAAGTACTTGTCAAGAAAGAAATCCTATAAACCAATGATTAACTTTGCCTTTTACTCCAGGAAGTCTCCACCAAACAGTCTTTGAGAAAACGGCTTTCCTGAAAAAAGCTCACTCACCTGCGCAAGCAGTTGCTGATCAAGGACCCTTCCTGATGAAGACTTGCTTTAAGAACTTCACATCGCTGCCGGCGCCGTGGCTCACGCCTGTCATCCCAGCACTTTGGGAGGCCGAGGCGGGTGGATCACGAGGTCGGGAAATCGAGACCATCCTGGCTAACACGGTGAAACCCCGTCTCTACTAAAAATACAAAAAATTAGCCGGTGGCGGGCATCTGTAGTCCCAGCTACTGGGGAGGCTGAGGCGGGAGAATGGCGGGAACCTGAGAGGCGGAGCTTGCAGTGAGCCAAGATGGCGCCACTCACTCCAGTCAGGGTGGCGGAGGGAGACTCCGTCTCAAAAAAACAAAAAAAGAACTTCGTATTGCTGTGTCCACAAATCCCATACTATTCTGGAACATGTTTTCAAGCTCATGCCCCTCATTTGAAAGACCCACTGTCAATTATTTGAATCCGTACCCAAACCCTAAAACCATGAGCCTCACAGGTGGTGTTCTCAGTTCCTGCAGAAAGGCCAATTAACTCGTCTGCTTGATGCACAGGCTTTCTGGGGCGCTGTAGGGAAGGCTAGTAAAGGAAGCGCTCAGGGGACAATTGTTATGTTTCAGGTGAGGGAATACGTGGGAGAAAGAGGTAGAAAACCTCATTCTTCTGATTTTCAGTTACTATTTTATGAAGACATCTTAATATACTGGGTGATGAAAACTGTAGATATTCTCATTTTAGTTCATTCACCTTAAATTAGGATGAATTCCTTAGAAATTCTAACATCTGATTATTGGAATAATGTTTGACATTATAATATAATGTCTTTTTAAAATATGTTTGTATGTAGTACAGGAACAAATTGGAAGAGGCTGCCCTAAGCCAGCTCCATACTGAAATAAAAGTAACTAATTCAAAATGTTTCCCTTCTTCTCCAAAAACACAAGATCATAAGTATCTGTTTCCTTTTCAGGCCAAATGTGTGGCAGTGAGTGGAACTGATACCAGGTAAAGATCAAAAAAGGGTGCATTGTAGAGTTCAAAATGTGTGTGCCCTCTTTTTGAGTTTAAAATTTCAAACTGTATATGAAGTATGATAATTTGTAATTGGTACAATTCATATGAAAATTTGACTTAATGTTTTCAATTTTGACATTTGTTTTTTAATTCTGAGTTGCTAGTTTTAAAACAAAACAATGATTCAAGAGCGTAAAAATTAAATTCCCAGCATGGCCAATCTGGTGCAAGTTCCAAGTTATCACTTGAGCAGAGATTTTGGTTTCATTAAATTCATTAAATAAAATTATTACTTTCTTGATAATTATTTATGTAAACTAATATAGCCTTTGGTTACAGTGATGAATGTTCAAATTTTTTGGTAGATGTAGAAACTATTGCATAAACATTTACATTTTTTTGTATCCTGCAGGAATTTGGAGGAATTTCTAATAATTTAAATGTATTTACAAAACCAGCCACTAGCATTTAGTTATTCTGAATTCTATAATAATTTTAAAGGAGTTGCCCTTGCCAATGTGACAAAGCACTGACCTTGTGAAGCTCAACCAATAAATAGGTTAAGTAATAAATAAGGCAAAAGTGGAGAAAATTAAAGCAATGCCTATCTTTTGAAATATGTTACACATTTTATAATTATTACTGAAACACTTTTATCATATAGGGCAAAAGATAGTCAAATAATCTGCTTCAGATATTAAGAAGACTAAGTTTGCTATTGTCGTGATTCAAAATCAGACATACTATCATCTAGTGATTTTATTTCTGCCAATCATGATCGGCCTTAAACTTTTAGTTGTTAGGAATTAGAAAGTTATTTGATATTCCGATGTAACCTTTAAGTATCACATTCTAGAAATTAATAAAATTTTTCACTTGGATTAGAAAGAAACAGCTTGAATGTTTCGAAAGCCCAAAAGGTTTTAATATCAACAGATGGACTGAGAAACATCTTTCAGTGATGGAAATTGATTTATTCTTTGTGCATGTACCTGTTTGTTAATTAGTAGCTTAAATGGTTTCACTTCTTGTAGCTAATGAACTCAAGGGTGTATGTTATTTTGTACAATAATACAGTAGATTGCTTATAATATATTAATTGTTTAAAACAAACATTTGAGAATCATTTTCAAAATGTATTTGCATGGCAATTACTATTCCACTAGATTCCTTCAAATACAAGTATCAGGATGTCTAATGAAGCAGTCATTAAAATATTTTTATCTTAAAATTACCTCAATACCAATGAACAATCTTTTAATGTATTTAGTAGAGTCATGTCAGTTTTACGGGACTGAATGATTAAATAATTGAATATTTACAGAAGAAGGCTTCAGCTTTTAGTGAGGCAACATTCACTCTGTGGCAATTAATATAGGCATTGCAACATTAAGCAAGAAATGTTTAAGTAGGGAAACATCCTAAATAGTTTTAGTTAGGTGTAGATGAAGGAATTTTAATGAAGTGGCAATGTCATTGTCCCGATAAATTTCTTCTACAATAAAATTGATTTTTTTATCTTGAAAATTATTCAGAAATCAACTTGTCTAATAATGATAATAAACATAATATACTATTAGTAATAATGGTAACATTGATTAAGTGATTCCTATGTACCATTTACTATTCTACCTTCTTTTCATTTAATCTTCTCAATAAGACTATCAGGTAAGTATTATTTTTCCCCACTTTATAGAAGAAGAAACTAGATATTCACACAGTATGTGAATATCTCACCCACATCAAAAGCCTATGGAATTCCAATCAGGGCCGACAATATATTATTCAGAGCTGCACTATATTATTTTCGTATCAATATCCACTTTGTTGATCATCCCTGAATTATGCCAAACAGACAGCCAACATGATAAAGAATGTTTTCAAAGAAGCAAAGCTTCACAGAATCCAATCATGATGAGAATTTGTAGAGAGCCTTGAGCAAGCCTAAGCATAAAGTTAGCTTGAGGACTGTACATTAAAGAACAGAGTCAATCCAAGCAGAGATGGAATTGGGCAACAGCGTGGGAGTGTGGTTACAGAATGTGCACAGGCATAGCAGAGAGAAGAGGAATCTGAAGCTAATGAAAGCAGAGACTTGGTCATATAGGATCACAGTTCTGACTAGACCCCTCTTAAGAGAGAGCTAGCACTACTTCAGAATCTTAATCTACATCTTTTATAACAGACATATATTTATGTCACAGTTAATGTAAAGCAAAATGCAAATACCTTTTTTTTTTTTTTTTTTGTCTTCTTTTGGGGGCAGGGTCTCGCTTTGTGGCCCAGAATGGAATGCAGCAGCATGATCTCGGCTCACTGTAGCCTCCAACTTCCTGGGCTCAGAGGATCCTCCCACCTCAGGCTCCTGAGTAACTAGGGATACAGACGTGCATCACTGCACCAGGCTAATGTTTGTGGGGTTTTTTTTTTTTTTTTTTTTATAGAGATGGGGTTTCTCCATGTTGTCTAGGCTGGACTTGAGCTCCTGGGCACAAGGGATCCTCTTGCATTGGCCTTTCAAAGTGCTGGGATTACAGGGGTGAGTCACCATGTCCTGCCTGGATATGCTTTATATTTTATTGTGGAGATTTATTCATTCTTAACAGACCCTTCAGTGGTCTCTAGAAAACTTACGACTACAGAACATGTCTAGTGTTTGTTATAGATCCACACCTGCTACTAGGGAAGCACATGAGCTGAATATGAGCAAAACGCATGACCCACTCACTGTTCTGCACAGATTCTATAATAATGCTGACACAATTATAATTATAATCAAGACTCTGATGTTCAGAAAAGGCAAGGTAATTATGCTACATGTTATACTAAAGATCAGCTTTTAAAAGTTTTCAGGCAAGGGATTTCAATGATACAGTCTCTAGAGGTAAGCATCCTGAGGCATAAATCGAGGCAGAAAAATTTAGATAATACGTCTAGGCTAGGGTAAGATAAAATGGACAACAGCCATCATATTGGCCATCTTTTCTCCACTTTTTCCATAAATGTTGGATGATTTTTCAACCCATAAAGTAATCAATCATAGAGTTTGTACACACAGAAATGCAGTAGGAAAAAATCAGTCTTGGGATCCAAAAGTTACAGATATGTACATCTATCTATATTTTGATCAATTGATCAACTGGTTAGTCTATTCATCTATCAGTCTATCTATTATCTGAAGTTTATATATATATATATGTATAGAGAGGGGGTAGTGGTATATAGATAGATGAATGTATGCTAATGCTCAAATTTATTATGTGGGTTTATAACCATAAACATAAATAATCAGCAGAAGAGTATGTATGTACCTGTGTGTGTGCATATGTGTGGGTATGGATGTACATAACTCAATACAGGGTATAAGTATTTGAAAGTAAGTTGCAGACATAATCATAGTTAACCTATATGAACTTTAGCATACATCTCCTATAAAAATAAAAAAAAAGTAACTTTAGCACTTTTTATTGTTCCACAATGAAGAGCAAGATTTTCCAACACCTGAAATGACCTCAGGGAAGGGACTGTGTGGCACTTGGCAGTATGACTCAAAGGAGTAAATAAAAAGACTACAAATTACTGGTTGTATATAGTAATTTAAGGGAAATATTTAAACAAACCAAGAGAAATGAATCTTTTAAAATGGTTGTGAATCATGAACTGTTAAAATAGAAACAAAAATATTGCAACGGTTCAAAATGTTAATTTAATAGCTCATCCTGTTTAACTGTCTTTATAGGAACATCTCACCCACTGGATTGTTTCCATTATTTTCAGCAAACAATTTCTAAATTTGAGTTTTCCAAATTAATGATACATAAGTTCTGAATGCTTCTGAAATGTATCAAATAGAATGTAAATTGTGGACACTAAAGTGATTCATATGTATTTAACAACAAAATGTATACAACAAAACACAAACGTCATTAATTAGAACTGTCAATTTACATATTTGTTCTTGCAGTAATGTTTAAAGTTTAATGATTTTTGAACAAATAATGCAGTCCAATAGTACAAAAATTTTTTTTTGAGTTTTATTTATTTATTTTTTATTTTTTTTTTAATTATTATTTTTTTATTATTATACTTTGAGTTCTAGGGTACATGTGCATAATGTGCAGGTTTGTTACATATGTATACTTGTGCCATGTTGGTGTGCTGCAGCCATCAACTCATCAGCACCCATCAACTCATCATTTACATCAGGTATAACTCCCAATGCAATCCCTCCCCCCTCCCCCTTCCCCATGATAGACCCCGGTGTGTGATGTTCCCCTTCCCGAGTCCAAGTGATCTCATTGTTCAGTTCCCACCTATGAGTGAGAACATGCGGTATTTGGTTTTCTGTTCTTGTGATACTTTGCTAAGAATGATGGTTTCCAGCTGCATCCATGTCCCTACAAAGGACACAAACTCATCCTTTTTTATGGCTGCATAGTATTCCATGGTGTATATGTGCCACATTTTCTTAATCTAGTCTGTCACTGATGGACATTTGGGTTGATTCCAAGTCTTTGCTATTGTGAATAGTGCCGCAATAAACATACATGTGCATGTGTCTTTATAGCAGCATGATTTATAATCCTTTGGGTATATACCCAGTAATGGGATGGCTGGGTCATATGGTACTTCTAGTTCTAGATCCTTGAGGAATCGCCATACTGTTTTCCATAATGGTTGAACTAGTTTACAATCCCACCAACAGTGTAAAAGTGTTCCTGTTTCTCCACATCCTCTCCAGCACCTGTTGTTTCCTGATTTTTTAATGATCGCCATTCTAACTGGTGTGAGATGGTATCTCATTGTGGTTTTGATTTGCATTTCTCTGATGGCCAGTGATGATGAGCATTTTTTCATGTGTCTGTTGGCTGTATGAATGTCTTCTTTTGAGAAATGTCTGTTCATATCCTTTGCCCACTTTTTGATGGAGTTGTTTGTTTTTTTCTTGTAAATTTGTTTGAGTTCTTTGTAGGTTCTGGATATTAGCCCTTTGTCAGATGAGTAGATTGCAAAAATTTTCTCCCATTCTGTAGGTTGCCTGTAGGTTGGTAGTTTCTTTTGCTGTGCAGAATTATACAGAAATCTCACATTCTTCTGTGGCTTTTGACCAATTATCTTTTCAGTGGCAACCCCTCTTGGGTTTCTTCGTATTCTATGTGTACACAAATCTAAACATATTTGTGTGAAGATGTACACACCCACACTTGTCATTTTTTCCACAAATTATAGCAAAGCCAACTGTAATTATTTGTTTTCTTACTTGTTCAATTGTCAGTATGTCTTGGAATTTCTATGGGACTATATGCACAGAGCTACCTTATAATTTTTAACAGCTGCATGGTATTCCATTTTATGGAAGTATTACAGTTAATTTGCCCAATGCTTTTTACTAAGTATTTAAATATTTATGTAATTCCTAACCTTTTAATACTTTAAAAAGAGCTGCAAGAAATACCCTGAGAACAAATTCTTAGCATTTGCATTTTTAATGGTAACAAAACTTTCCACATTGCCTTTCCATAGAAGCGTTGTTATATTATCTTCTCACCAGAAGAATGTAAATCTCCTTGCCAACAGTTTTTTATATATTATGTTTTTTTCTTCAAACAACTGTTAAAATTACTACATTCATATTAATTAGCTTTCATCAAAGGTTATTAAAATCATACCAGAAGTTATTTGACTATTTATTTGGTGCTAGGCACTCTGGTAGGTACTGCAAACAGTACTGATTCCCTTGGTTAACCAAACATTGCTGTTATATTGCTGTTATATGAAGACTAATAGAAAGGGATGTGTTTGTATTGTGATTGACCCCAGTTATTATTCATTGTCCGATAACAACAGTGAAACTGTGCAATAGAAGAGGGTGGAGACGAAAGAGTCTCAAAATGAACGCCTCCTAATACAAGAGCTTTTTTACGAGTGAAATGGATAGAGCTCAAACTCCCCAATATTAATTTTCCTCCCTTCCAGCAAGAATAGAAGGGCCAGGTTTGTTTTCCCCATTCTTTTGTGACCCCTGGAGAGATCTCTTGGGAAATCATGCAAAGCTTCCTGAAAGGTTTGAAATGAATCTCTGTCACTACCAAGCAATTTTCTTGTACAAACAAAAACTCTTTTCTCCCTGAGGTCTACCCTACCATTTGATAGTAAAGCTGCGATATCTCAGCGCTCATTTCTGTGGCAGCAATGTTGCCAGCTGGTCTTACGACAGGGCTACAAGGCTTTATATTTCTCAATATATGTCATGTTCCTGATAGCTTGACAATAAGCAAACACTATTTTTTAAATTACTGAACACCATCTCTGAAACAATGTATAATACTGAATTTTACTCTGTACATAATCTGCAAGCACAGTTAATTTTAAAAAGATCACAGGAAATAACGTATACCTTGTCATATCTGTAACTGCCATTACTTGAAAAAAACTTGTCAACATCACAGAGTGAGCATCACAGCCTTGCGTGTGGATTGGTGACTTGAGAGACTGGGGAGAGTAATTAAACAGTAAAAACAAACACAGGTTCACTCTACAGCCAATCAGCAAGTTATCTTCCACAACACAGAATATGAACTATATAATGGCACTGACATTTTTCTGTTTTATGCATACACACACCACCAAGTGGTTGGGACTTAATACGTCCTTGTTGAATCCATAAATCAATAGTGAAAACAAAGAAATCCTCTAGCAAACAACAGTCTAGACTAGGGGACAATTTTCTCACCCTTGATTGCCAATCGTAATTTTATAATAAAAACAAAAAGACATATACACATATTCTGAGATTAACTTTTCTGTTCAATTTTAACTCATTATTTATGCTAATGTAAATAAAAAGATGACTTCCCTAATTACCATTTATTTAAATATATTGTTGTGGGGAAGTCCCATGTTTCCACATTGTGCTTCCCTTTGGCTCATCTTTGCTCCTAAATCTTGAAGGAAAGGTGCAGACTCAACTTTGGACCCTGTGGTAACCAAAATAATTGTCTAGCTCTCACATTTCTACTGTGATATAAAGCAATTCTGTGCCTTGATCACTTCTCTCAGGAAGAAGTTAGGGACAAGTCCTAATGATGTGGGTTTGCATACTTTTATTCAGTAGGTTTCTTTTATTTTTAAGTAGGACATTGGTGACTGTAATTTAACAACAGAGATTCATATGGAAGATTAACGTAAAGTAAAATGAAAATCAAAGTAGATCTGTTCTTTGACTAAAGAATAGTTGGGGGAAAAAAAAAACCCTCACACAATAAGTGCACCTGAGTCTGGAAATAAAATAACATGCTCTGAAATTTAAGACTAATAATAATAATTTCATCACATTAAACAACAATAACAACATATTTTAGAATGTGTTCTTCTCTTCTCCTGCATTCATTACAACAGTCTCCTATTAATATCACTGTATTTACTATATAACGTTTTTCACTTTCTCTCACCTATGTATGTCAGCAGTCAGAAGACGGTTCCTACTCAGTTGCAGATCTCACACAGAAGGGCAAATTTGCGCTTTTACATTTATGAAAGTGCAGGTGATCCTCAGCATTTGTGGACTCAGTGTCTGTGAATTTAACCTACTTACAAAAATTTATCTGTAGTCCAAACAATAGCCTTGTCACTTCCACAGGCATTCCGGACATGTGCAGGACGGTGGAGGATTTGAGGGTCTGATGCCACGACCCGAGCGGAGGTTGAGTTGGAGAATCCTCTGCCTTCCTGTTTGAGCTCTCAGCCTGCTGCCCAACAGATATCCTCTTCACAGCATATTTAGTCCCGGGATCTCCACAACTTGGTACTTTTGGTTGGTGATTTCACAGTTTAGCAGGACTCCCAAACACAGTGCTGAAGTGTTGTCCAGAGTTCTTATGCTGCAATGTGCCGGAGGGAAAAAATACCTGTGCTCCATCAGCTTGCTACTGGCATGAGTTATATAGAAGGGCTGCCTGTTATTTCAGTGTTAAAGAATCAAACACATATATGCTTTACAGTATTTATTATTGCCCAGGCAAGGTGGCTCACGCCTGTAATCCCAGCACTTTGGGAAGCCAAGGCGGGCGGATCAGAAGGTCAGGAGATCGAGAACATCTTGGCCAACATCATGAAACCCCGTCTCTACTAAAATTAAAAAATCAGCCGGGCATGGTGGCGGGCGCCTGTAGTCCCAGCTACCTGGGAGGTTGAGGCAGGAGAATCGCTTGAACCCGGGAGGCGGAGCTTGCAGCGAGCTGAGATCATGCCACTACACTCCAGCCTGGGCGACAGAGCGAGACTCTGCCTCAAAAAAAAAAAAAAGAGAAGAAAGAAAAAGAAAAGAAAAGAAATTATTATTTATCTATACTTAAATAACTGATCAACTATTATAGAATGTACACATAAATCAAGGATTTATAAGAAAAAGGCATTCACGTTAGTAGAACAAAGTGCAAGGACTTTATCAGACCTTTCACAGACGAGGAAGTCCAAATGGTCAATAATTATGTAATAGAACAATGTGCTCAACCTTGTTACTAATCAAATACACGCCCATAAAATAGAATTGTTTATTCAAATCCCTCGTTATGCTTTACTGCTTAATTTGGTTGCTGGTTACACCACCACTTTATTTTTAAAATATTGATAAATAAGCAACAATACATATTCTACACATTCTTCTAAAAATATAATATATTTCACAGTACAAAATATTTTTAAAAGTCAGGGAGAGAAACTTTATTTAGAAAAGCATTTTATGTGGGAAGTTTAATTTCATTAATGCCATATTCCATATAAACTAGTAAGTATGCAACTTGCCACCTAACATTCAAAATTCCATGGCATGAAACCAAACCCAAAACAAAAACAACAAAATATTAGAACTTGATTCCAATATGCACACAGAAACATTGAGAATTATACCAGTAAGAGAAAGAAAAAGTAATAAAATTGTCCCATATACTTAAAGCATATGTATCAGTAGATGTACTGATACACACATGGTTTTAAAAGTAAAATAATAAAGATTATTTTTGATAAAAAGCAAAGATCTCCAGTCCTAATATTTAACACTTGCTCTGCTCGTACCAGTTGCACATTATTTTTCTAACTATTTTTGTTTTGAACATATGTTATAAGTGTCTCCAACTCTATTTCCTGAGTTTTTTTCTCCGTGTTTTTCATTACCACCAGCCCATGATCTGTTGACAGATTCGACTCACTGTCCCTTCACCTCCACCACTCTACTTGTCATTGTCATCACCAGATTTATTCTCTCCATCAGTTTCATTTTAAGCTAAATGATACAGCATTCATCAGCTGTAAGTGCTGCTTCTTTATGACCCCTTTATAAGTTAGGGGTATTAGTGTTCCTTTTTTGTTTTTTCTTTTACTTATTCCTAATTCCACTTAGATGGGTCAGTTTTTCTTGAATCCCTTGTCTCCTCTGTTCTTTATTTAATATCAAGAAATGTGTGGGAGCAAAATCTGTGCATCTTTATATGTTAAAAATAAAGTTTTACTTATTCATTGAACTTGATAAAGATATGCATATGCTTTTTAAATATTTTATTTGCCTATCTTATTGAGATTTCAGATTACCTTTAAAAATAATAAAAAGAGGAAGAAAGTAGGAAACTCTTACCCAAATAAAATCAATTGAATCTGAGGTCCGTTACCAGCACATAGGTATATAATGACCCATGGACGTCAAAGCAGAGAGAGTAGGAATGGCACATCCCTCTTTTACATCAGAGTTGCATCATTGTATTATTCTTTAACATCAGTCATACAGTAGTGTGGCAACCGGCTAAGTGAAAAGTGGAGACTACGATTTGTAGAGGAAGTTAGAAATAAAGCCTAGCAGTCTCAACGAGGTATTACTTTACTTCTTATGTCTGTTTTCTTTGCTTGAATTACAGACAGCACTTGTCTATGAATGATGTGTGATTACTATATATGCTTATTTGTTTGTTCATTTTGTGCTTGCTTTCTTCTTTCTTTTTCTTAACGACAAGGTCTCATTCTGTCACCCAGGCTGGAATGCAGCGGTGCGATCATAGCTCACTGCAACTTCAAACTCCTGGGTTCAAACAATCCTCCTAGCTTTGCTTCCTGAGCAGCTGGGACTACAGGTGTGTGCCACAGCATCTGATTAATTTTTAACTTTTTTGTGGAGATGGGAGTCTCGCTATACTGTTCAGCGAGGTCTTGAACTCTTACCCTTAAATGATCCTCTTGCCTTGGACTCCCAAAGTTGTTGGGATTACAGACGTCAGCCACTATGTTTGGCCTGCAGATACTTCTTAAATAAAATGAAAGTTTCAGAGTGTAGAATTGGTGGACAAATGAACTAACTGCTGAATATCTAAGTCCTCAATAAGCACGAAGGAAGAATAAAGAGAAAGGGAAGAAAGGGAGGAAGAAAGCAGAGAAAAAGAGAGTGAAAGGAAGAAAGGCAGAAAGAAAAGAGGAAGGAAGGCATGCCAATACCCAAGACAATAGCAGGCAACACGCCGGATGGGGGGTTTCCCGTACAAATCAGCTCCACCCTGTACAAGTCTGTGAGTGATTCATTACAGAATTGTAGAAAATAATGTGCAAAGACAAGGATATTTAGTGGTGCTCAGCCTTGAATGCTCAGCCTTGAATGCACCTTAGACTCTCCCAAGGAGGTCTGGCCCTACCTCTATCAATTAAATCAATCTTTGGGTGTCAGGCTCAGCAACTGGTATTTTTTAAGAGGCCTCAAATTGATTCGAATTTCTGACAAATTCTGCTGTAGTAGGATAGCTTTAAAAAACTCACACAGATTTAAAGGAGAAATATCTTCATTATTTACATTTAGATGATCACATTATTGAGACAATAATACTTTTAATATTAGAAGAGAATTAATTGAAGCCATTAAAAATTGAGAAAAAAAACCTAGAATGAGTCAGTGAAAGAAAAAATTAAAAATGCAAATTTAAGGAAATTGAGAAAAGTAAATGTCACTGTCAAAATATGAGAGTAGTCTACAAAAATCTGAATGCAGATACAATGGATTATAATACGAGGCAAAAATAATGAAGCATTAACTGATTTTTAAATTGTGAACTTTAACAGAAATTTAAAATACATGAGAATTAAAATGGAGTTAAAAATTCAAAATCAATTGAGGTTCTGTATCATTTCTAAGATGTTTCTAATTTTCATTTTGTTACATCAAAAGAGAAAATGAAATGCTCACAAGAGCTGTGAAACTACAATACAAAAACATTAACTCCTTTAATGAAATTAATAGAATGTGTTTGGCGGCTCATAAAGTGAGCTATGAACACATGGGAGGCACAGCCACATCGCCCACATCCAGGAACAGGCATTCATGTAGACTGATACTCATGAATTGGCCAGAGTAAACTCTTAGCATTTTCTTGTTGAGACGTAAGGATAAAAGTAACAAGGTAGTGTGTCTAATTTGTCATCACATACTCTACCCACAAAGCATACCTCAAATTAGTACTGCCAGAGAATTTTAAGCAACCTTCTCAAGATTGTGGTCAGCCCAAATGTTGTTTATGTCATCTGAGAATCACCGTAACTATCATCACAGTTTAGATATGATTTGTGTGTCCCTACCTCAACTCATTTTGAAATTTGATATGGGGAATGTTGGGAAATGCGGCCCAATGAGAGGATTCTTTTTTTTTTTTTTTTTTTTTTTTTAACGGAGCTTCACTCTGTCGTCCAGGCTGGGGTACAGTGGCGTGATCTCCGCTCACTGCAACATCTGCCTCTCAGGTTCAACCAATTCTCCTGCCTCAGCCTCTTGAGTAGCTAGGATTACAGGTGTGCAGCACCATGCCCAGCTATCTTTTGTATTTTTAGTAGAGACGAGCTTTCACCATGTTGGTCAGGCTGGTCTCGAACTCCTGACCTCGTGATCCCCCCACCTCAGCCTCCCAAAGTGCTGGGATTACAGGCGTGAGCCACTGTGCCCGGCCCAATGAGAGGATTTTGAGTCATGAGGGCTCTGACCTCATGAATGGGTGGCTTGGTGCCAGTCTTACTGTGGTGAAACAGCATTAGTTCTTGTGGGAATGGATATTTCCCAAGCAAGTGGGTTATTGTAAAGCTGGGACACTCCAGATCTTGCTTCCACGTATGTGTCCACTTCCCTTTTGACCTTCTCTGCCATGTTTTGAGGCAGCTCAAAAGCCCTTGTTAGAAACCAGGACATGCCCTCGAAAGTCCCAGCCTGCAAAACCTTAAGTTAAACAGACCCCTTTTCCTTGTAAATTACCCAGTCTGAGTATTCTTGGATATTCTGTTATAGCAACACAAAACAGACTAATACAATTATCTTTTCAGTGAGTTTTCCTATCGCCTATGATAAATTCACTGACTTTTTCTTTTTTTTTTTGCTTAGGATTTTACTTGGTTTTAAACTCATTTTATCTGTAATATCAGTACCTGCAAATTTCATATGCTAATTATTCACATGTCAAAGGTCACAATACATTCACCTTCAATAACTATAAATCTTGTTACAAACTTAAAAATATTACTTCCAATAATATTTATGGAAATAAGCTATGATGCCAATTCCATTTTATCATATTTAAGGATTTAATTATTTAATTTTTGAGTGCACTGTTAAAGATTCCACCTTATTTCTAAGGTTATTTATCTTTGCTCAGAATATATTGTTTTTTCTTTTTGTTTGTTTGTTGCTGTTGCTGTTTTAGAGAGACTGGATCTTTCCCAGGCTGGTCTTGAGCTGCTGGCCTCAAGCAATCCACCTATCTTGGCCTCGCAAAACGTTGGGATTACAGGAGTGAGTGACAGCACCAAGACACGTTTTTGATCTTTTTAATTACAAATGTCCAACTTTCACTATTATGTGTTATCTTTTAAAGTTGTCTTCCAGGTAGTATATGAAGGATACATGAGACAGAAGAGGAAGAATGAGGTCAAGAGATAAACAAAGACACCACACCATTGAGGAAAAGTAATAGAAAGATAAAAATTCCTCAGGAAAGTGTTACTGGATAATATTCTCAAAAACTATAAAGAAAAACTACTACTCTTTATTGACTTCACATTAAGGATATTTTGAGTTTAGGTCTGTCTCTCTCCAACCCCCATTGCCTCACGCACACACATACACACACTTCTGGCATCTTCAATTTTCTAATCATGCTACAGTATGATTTTGATTGGATCAATATTCAGTATTCAATATTCAATATTATGATCAATATGTAAAACCTCTTCACAGTTGAATCTTTGGGCAATCCTCTTTCTGGAAGCTTGTAGGAGTTGCTTGCCCACACCAAGGTTTTGAGACTTTACAATTAACTTGCTATGGATCTAGTTTTGTAGATATATCTAGTAAGATATATCGACAGGCAATTTCTTAAAATATATGCCTTTTAGTACTCAAAATTTTGTTTTTTAAATATATTTTTTCCCTTTGGGTTATTTTTTTATTCTCTCTCTCTTTTTCCTTTTTTTGGAAATTCTATTAGTCATATGCTAAACCTCCTGCACTGACCTGAAAAAGTCCACCTTTATTTGACATCTCTGTGCTTTGATTTCATTCTTCAGGAGTTTTGCAAATTTGGTTTTCAGTCCTTCCCTGGAGCTTTGCATTCTTGCTATCAAATTGTGATTTTTAAGAACTCTTGTTATTTTACTATGTAAACTTTTTGTAGGTTTCTGCTACAGATTCAACAAATATGGATTGAATATCCTGTGCAATTATTGATGTTTTGAATATTGAATATCCTATATAAGATATTGATACAGTTTCAATCGTGTCTTTCTAAGACATTATTGATAAGTATCAGTAAGTAAATACCAGTAAATTTGCATTAATTACCTGTTTTTCTCTTTATTTTTCTCTCTCCTCCCTTTGCCACAAAATAGGTTTCTGGTTCTGAGGCAAATGTATCAAATATCATGCCAAACAGATCAGGAATTGCAGAGGCACTGTGGTAGAAAAGGCAAGCTGATATCCAGGGTATGAACTGATTTCAATAAGGATAAACAACAATTTCTTCTGAGGTATAATCAACTTGCCACCAGGTTATTGACAGATCTCTCCAAAATATATCGTCACATCAACAGCTAAGTGTCAGTCAATGCCACTGGCCTACTGAGCACTCTGCTGTGGTTAGTTGAGTATATGAGCCTAGGTGAGAGGGCCCCATGCTGGTGCACAGGTCTACAACCTCCATTTCTGCCTCCAGTGCCACTCTGTTGTGGATTCATAGCATTCAGAGTCAGACAGGATCTGGCTGACCTCAACTGCAAAAGTCCTCCTTATACATGTTTGTTCAGCATCTCCATGATGGGTGTTCTCTGATGTATTATAACATGAGACGCAGAAGCTCTAAGATTTGTTCCTACTCCCACAAATCCACCCACATATGTATTTTCTAAGGTTCTTTATCACTTGTATTCCAGTTCTGTTCCCTAGAGGCTGCTGGACAGACAGCCGAGCCATTTGCCACTTCCCAGATCCCATATGGGTCCTTATTTAAGGGTGCTTACTCACCCCCTTTGAACAAAGGAAGAGCACTGCTTAGAATTCTACCGAATAATAGAATTTATTTTTCAAGACTGTTCTTTGAGATAATCTTTCAGTGGGGTTATAATATACAGTAGTTCATTTCTAGATAGTGTCAAGGTATCACACCAACAAATACGTGAAATTGGCTCAAACCATTGTGTCATTGGCTTTGAACCTGGTGTAAATTGCTCATGAAGAACCCCTTGTGGTCCAGAATAGAGCGAGGCATTCAGAGAGCAGAGGGAGAGGCCATGCAGCCTGGGTCATTTGTCCATTTAATTTAATTTCTGGACCTTTTCAGGTCTAATCTTACATGTTTTATTCTTGTTTGGACAGCTGCTACTGTTCAAAGGAATCAACAGCAGAATCTGATAAAACTCACCTCACAATCAGTATCTCCAGTCACACAGTCACTTGGAATCATGGTCTGGCACTCAGCCTCTAGGAGAGGCAGGAATGATTTTTTAAATGGTGAAAAATATTTTGCAGTGAGAATCTGCTTTGTGGGGTCACCTACTGGGACCCATCAGAAGCCTCATATGGAGTCCATCTTCACATGAACATCTATAGTGCTAATATTTATAGTGCCATAAGATCAGTTAGGGCAAATGTCTTGAATTTAGGGATAACTCGTGACACTCTGAATCCCATGGGAGGCCCCACTCAATGATGACAACCATCTCAGAGCAGAATCGGATTCCCAAGTTTGAGATATGACTGGGAGATTCCAACAGGTGACCAAACACTGCCAGTCTTCCTCACTGGCAGGAGGTGTGAAGAGCAGCAAGAAGCCAAGTGCCTTACCAGGTGTGTCCTACGTGCATTGGACAACTGAACTCAAAAAGGAACTGCTAGGGGGCAGGCTCGGGGTCTCCATGAGGTCTTCTCCCAACTTCTGGAAGCAAGTGCTTGTTTCACATTCCAGGGATACCATCACCCCACTTTCTACCAGCTATGGGGGTTTTATTGTCTTTAGACTGATGAGCAATAATCAACTCCAAACCAAATCTGAAGGACCATCCACTCTCCTGGTACCAACTGCCTGAGCCCAAGAGTCTGAGGAAAATCCATCCTCACCCACATGGAGAAGTGCAATGCCAGGGAAGGAGGGGTGAGGGCGAAGTCAAAGAGGAAGGGAGAGCAAACACAGGGCACTGTGGTCTCATAGAAGTTCCTCAGAGAAAGTTAAGAATAGGCTTAGCATGTATTTTTGCTTGCCTGGGATAGTTCACTTATATCACTGTCACAGTGTAATTGTTAACGGTGTTCCTGCCAATTCTGACAAAGTGCCCTGGCTTGTTCAAGAATTATTTGCTCTGGCTGGGCATGGTGGCTCACATTTGTAAATCCCAGCAGTTTGGGAGGCCATGGTGGGTGGATCACTTGAGTTCAGGAGTTCAAGACAAGCCTGGGCAACATAGCCGGACTCAGTCTGTACAGAAAATATAAAAATTAGCCTAGTGTGGTAATGCACACTTGTGGTCCTGGCTACGGGGAAGGCTGAGGTGGGAGGATCTCTTGAGTCCAGAAGGTCGAGGCTTCAGTGAGCTGTGATCACACCACTGCACTCCAGCCTGGGGTACAGAGTGAGACCTTGTCTCAAAAAAAAAAAAAATTTGTTCTGTGAAATGTAAGTGACTACATCTCAGAACAATTCCTAGGGGGACTGAAAGAAGGAGAATTCACCCACCTGGCTCGTTTAGTTTCCTGACTTCCATTGGACAGAATCTGCTCCCAGGAATTTCACTCGTGTAGGCACCCAGACTGTATTTTCTGGCACCTCCCAGCAGCTTCTGGCAAGGTGGGACCACAGAGGCTTGTCTCTTGGCCGAGCTGTCTGGACAGAGTACAGGTGAGGCGGCTGGTTCCCGTCCGGCATGCTGCGCTTGCAGTTCCTCTGTCTCTGATTGGCATGAGCAGTCACCTGGCTCTACAGCTGTGGCAGCAGTGTGCGTGACTGCTGGAGTCTTTCCTGCTGCGAACAGAGCAAACTGCCAAAGTTTGGGTGATGGGAAAGTTGGACAGGGACACAGTCACAGCTGTAAGGTGGCTCAGGATCTGAATCTAGTACACCATGGCTTTAAGCGGCACCCATTCAGCAGTCTAGATGTCATGCAATGTTTGCTAGTGACCACACATAATGAGAGCCTAAGAAGAGCTGACTGTAATGCAAACAGAAATTATGGAATATTTATATTATTGCAAAGCAAAGGAGAGATTATGCAACATTAAAATACCTTATAGTTAGTCTAATGAAGTTTGATAAGAGAACTACTGGCAGATGTTGTATACAAAGACATGAAAATAAAACAATTAACCTTTTAAGGGAAAAAAAGGAAACATACAAGAGACAATAAAAAATGTGGAGAAGGAAATTAAAATGATCCAAAACCTCAATGGAGAAATTTGAAGAAATTAAACAAACGCAAGTGTCATACTTTCAGCCTCACTTTCCAAAATAGCATTTTTTAAAGTAATCTGTCTTGAGAAATTCTTATAATTCCAGCATGGATGTGGACAAGGATGAAGGAAGGATTTTTACATCAGATACGACTTTCGTTGAATTCTAGGAAATGTAGATGTAGTTATATGGCTGCGTTTTAGGGAAGAATATTTCCATTTCTCACTCTAAAATTGATACAGACTCCATGAGGAAATATCAGTTTTAAGTAGAAGATTTTAACTACTCTGTTTTCTCATTCTTTGCAAAGGGGAAATCTGAATATAGAAATTAACAGCAGAAGGTGAAATGTGGTTGTTCCCACTCACCTTGCAGTGGCATGTTTTATGCAGTAAAAAGTGATTACTCGTTGTTCTAGGTTTTTAACATGCAGTCTAATTCTCCCCTAAATTACGGTGATTTCTGCTTAAACCATTAAACTTTTTATTTGAATTATTCTAAAGCTGAGGCTTTGTCTACATATCCATGGGTCTAACAAAAAGGTCAGTCATCTAAGGTAAGCAAACTTGGTTTTGGAAACTGCGTTTATACTGAACTATACAGTGACTCTGATGTTGCAACAGTACTGTGGTAGAAAGAAAACCTTATGATTAATAGAGAAAGTTAGCTCCTGCTGCTATCTGCCATTAGTAAACAATTTACTGGTTGAATTGTGCTCAGGCAATCGTGGCCTTATCATACATGCTCCATCCGCCCTAGGGAAGATAACATGTATTGCTGAGACACCAAGCTATCAAGAAGTTCATGGGTTCATTCATTAACTCATTTTCTATTACAGAACGCAACACTATTAATTAGAAACCAAGATTGTATTTTGTCTTGAAGTTAAAAAAATTAAAGTAGTCAAGTGGGAATTCTTTTTTCTTCAAAATCAATATATGTAATAGGGTTTCTCACTTAAAACAAAATAAATGATCTTGCACCAATCTTTTAAAACCTGAAGGAAGAAAAACTATGCATAATTTCCCCTGGCACATAGGAAGTTGCCAAACAAGTCCTGCATTTCCCTTGTTGCTTGGGAGGGCTAAGGGAGGGGGTCACTGAAGAGCACCCAGCTGAGGTGTGTTCACGGCAATATCTCAAATGTGCACCTAATTCTGAGTAGTCAAATACATTCATGTGGAAATTTTCTTACAGGCATATAATGGAAAATTGGTTGCTTAATGAAGTTATATAGGACAAAATTATAAAAATTTTAAGTTGATAATACAATTGGGAATCAGAAACAATTGATTGCAATTTGTAAATACTAGCTTTTCAGAACTGATTTATTCAACTCTTCTAATTTGGGGGCATGATCATAACGTGCACTGCTATTAATGCTACACAGTAGTTGAAATTGATATATACTACTTCAGGAACAAGGTTTATGTAGGACATGTTTCATTCATTTTTCATTTTAATGTTTAATTAACATCCTTTGTTTTAATGGCATTGTAACTAATAGTGCAATAAAAATGTGTTGAGAAATAGCATAACTAGAAGTAGGAAATAATATAAATAAATGTTAAAATAATAGGTAATAAAATAAATTTTGTTTATTCCTGAGTATTAATTTACTTTGTAAATCTTTTATATAAATTTTACAAATATTTAAAGAAATTTGGAAATAATTTGGAAATACTTGACTCTGATGGAAAAAACAGGTATTTTGGTTGAGTGCAGTGGCTCATGTCTGTAATCCCAGCACTTTGGGAGGCAGAGGTGGAAGGATTCCTTGAGGCCAGGAGTTCCAGAGCAGCCAGGGCAACCTAGTGAGAGCCCGTCTCTACAAAAAGTAAAATTGAAAAAAAATCAGCTGGGCATGGTGGTGCATGCCTGTAGTCCCAATTATTCAGGCGGCCTAAGTGGTGGGATTATTTGCACCCAAGAGGTCAAAGCTGCAGTGAGTCATGAATGCCACTGCACTGTGGAGTGCCACTGCACTCCAGCCTGGATGACAGAGTGAGACTCTGACTCCAATAAAAAAAAAAAAAAAAAAGAATATTTTTACAATGCTTTATGAAAATTATTTTTTGCATCAAGCATATACTTCAGTGGTGAGTCCCAACAGAGTTTCAGTTTGGTAAGTCTGCTGACCACCAACGGAACTCCCTCTTGATTAAAAAGCAAAGTCATCTCCCAGGGTGTTTTTAATGTGAATAATGACACAATTTGCACTACATTCTTATATTGATAGCACAACAAAATGTCCCACTCTCTTGGTCAACAAGCCAGCTTAGATTCAGGGTCTGGAGGAACAGGCTTCACCTATCATTGTGGGAATAATATAAGCACACTCTGAAGACAAGCTACCACAGAGGTTTCCTGAAAAATACAAGCAACGATGCCAGTTCATTTTGGCAAAAAAAAAAAAAAAAAAAAAAAAAAAAACAAGATTAATAATTCTGCTTCAACAAGCAAAAATAATCTATGCTTCAATAGAATTTGATACCTGCATTTGGCAGCCGGATTAAACACATCTGACATATATTTCTCCTTTTTGTCTTCTTTGCTGGCCACAGAATCTAGCCATGGAAGAAAGTCAGAAAGGAAATTCAAAGCTAATGGCATCATGCACTGAAATAGAGAAATAAATCTCCAGTGGTCAGAACTCCTTCCACTAGCACATCTTTATTATTTATGCAGAAGTAGCCACTTTCCTTTAAAATGATCCCTGGCCACTTACATTACTTAGTCCAAGCCTAAGAATTGATTCTTTAGTCAAGCAAGCCATCTTTGCACCGAAGCAACAGGTGGTGACCAGAATAGGTGACTGCCTTTTGCAGTGTTGGCTGACATTTCAAGAGCACGGGAGTAGAAACCAAACCTAAGAGAGATTTTAGAGGAGTCATGTTATGCAACTTCCACTGAGACATTTCCTGATACCATACTGGAAGGAGTAGCAGGTCCTTTGTTCCTCAATACACGGCAGGGTGTATTATGTTCGTCATTTCCAATGGCAGGTGACAAGCCTCTTTGTGTGTGGAGATACATGGTACTGTATTTACCTCTGAAAAGGGCCTGTGAACAGCCGCAAGGCCTGTGACACCCAGTCATTGTAGATTCCAGTTTTATAATTACTGAACATTTTTCTTGTAACGAGGTAGCCGACCAAAGTGGATTGACTCTGTCTCCCACATGCACTCCCCTCTATTATTTCTCTTATGAATCCTTTCACATTTTTGAAGAGTGTAAAATTAGCTAGCTAGGTTCATTTGTGAAATCCCTGGGAGATATATTTTTACAGTGGAACATGACTTTTAACAATCTCTTTAAGTAAGAAAAAGAAATTAAATCCATGTTCATGCGGGTGCCGCCACAGATGTGGTTGAAGCTGAAATCCAGGGAATCATTTTGCTATACCACATTTCCCAACCACCTAGGCATTCATCATTACATAAGCTTCAATCACTCAAAATCACAGTTTAAAAAGAAAGGGACTCCAAAGTGTGATTGTTGGAAATTAGCAAACTTGTTTTCATTGAAACTCTGGCATTGATGAGACATGACATCTTGGACTTCTCGTCTCTCTCAGCTTCTTCTGCCACAAAATGGATAATTTGGATTATCCATTATCCAGATTGGATCTCTCAGTGGTACGGACAATGCCTATAAATCACTGGGGACACATTATGGATGTTCATTCATTAATATTTCACTATTTAGGATAGAAATTTTTCAGTTTTTCCAGCTTTTGATGTATTAATGTCTCCAAACGCTTGATAACACTGTGATATTTCTCGAGCTTATTAATACTTCTTGAAATAATATATAAATGAATAATGTACTAAATACTTTTTGCTGCCATTTTAATTGTTTCATTTCATATTAGAAGTTGGAAACTATAAATATACTATCAGGTAATACAGCTTTCAGTATGAAAACTACACTTGATCAAGACCATCATTTATGCCGCTTTTTTTTTCTATTGAAATCACTGTTTTTTAGAAGGCAGATATTTCTCCATTTGTACAAATACACAGTCCTCGTTTCACCTGCACAGTGTCGCTCTGGGCCCTGGAGGCTGTCCCCCTCCACAGCTGGCTCCTGGTTGGACGGGGTGGCACGAGCAGACAGAGGATGAGGTCTTTCTCCATGGCTCTCTCTCAGTCCTGTCATGCTGCTGAGTCAGGAGCTGTGTCTTCCTCCAGGGACTCCTGTTCTCCTCTCTTCCAGCACTGCATTTAGATCCCACAACTTCCCTGCTTTGACTCTTTGTATTTCATATGATTTTATGTGTCATAAAGTATTAGTTTTCTGTGTATTTTTCAACCATTAAATATATAAGTAACATTTTTAGCTCTCAGCCCACATTGAAACAGTTGGTGGGCTTCTTTGGCTTGTGGGTGTTAGTTTACTATTCTATGAACTGAAAAAAAAAAAAAAGATGAAATATAAGGTTCTGTGAGTCCACAAGAATATGATAGAGCTAGAAAGTAAGAGGTCAATGAAATAAAAGCAAAAGAAAGAGTGAACAACTCTTCTTTATAGGAGAATGCCAGTTAATAATATGGAAATATTTATTCACCTGGGAAGCCACAGTGCCAATCCCCTGTCTTACTGAGTTCATTAGATCTGCTGTAACAAAACACCATAAACTCAGTGGCTTATAAATGATAGAAATTTGTTCCTTACTGTTCTGGAGGCTGGGACATTTGAGATCAAAGTGTCAGTAGATTTGGAGTCTGGTGAGGCCCCATTTTCTGATTCTCTCTGTGTCCTCATGTAGTGCAAGAGATAAATGGGATCCCTTGGGCTTATTTTATGAGGTCACTAATCCCATTTATAAGGGCTCCACCCTCAAGAACTAATCACCTCCCCAAGGCCTTACTCCTCATACTGTCACCATGGGGAACAGGATTTTAACATATCAATTTGGGTGGGAGGGCACAAACATTCAGACCATGGCACCCCCAGATTAGTAACTGAATCCATTCAGAATCATCACCGAATGCCAGACCCATCCATACAATGTATTTGTATCATCTCAAAGTATCACGCACAGTATCACTTATAATTATGAAATAATAAATTTACCTTTAAAATACATCTGGTGATTAAGCAAGTGATCGAGCTTAGCAATAGCAAGACAACCTGATATTATTTACTTTGTAGGTCAGGTGCGGTGACTCATGCCTGTTATCCCAGCATTTTGGGAGGCTGAGGTGGGTGGGTCACCTGAGATCAGGAGTTCAAGACCAGCCTGGCCAACATGGTGAAACTCCATCTCTACTAAAAATACAAAATTTAGCTGGGCTTGCTGGCTGTAGTCACAGCTACTCGAGAAGCTGAGGCAGGAGAATTGCTTGAACTCGTGAGGTGGAGGTTGCAGTGAGCTGAGACTGCACCACTGCACTCCAGCCTGGGTGACAGAGGAAGACTCCATCTCAAAAAAAAAAAAAAGTGCTTTATAATGAGAGTAATTACTATTACCTGTGAAGTATCCTTGCCAAAAGCAACAACAAAAAAAGTTTAACTAAATCTAATAATCATGTGGAAACACTAAGAAAAACATTCTGAAAATACTGCCTTGGAATATTTTTAAAGGTCAGTCATGAAAGACCAAAAAACATTGCAGGATGCTTCCAGATTAAGAAAAAATGAAAGGATGATGATCAAATGCTATTTTTGAACATTGATTTGATTTGCTTTGAAAATTAGCAGATAAGGTTATTTTTGAGGAAAAATAAATTTAAATCAGGACAACATATTAGATAATATAATTAAATTAATATTTTGTATCTTGGATATTATAAAGGTATTGTTACTTAAGAAAATGTTCTCATTCTTAGGCAAAACTTTATTAAGGTGTTCAGTGCTGGAATATCTGAAAGTTCCTTCTTTTAGCTGAATAAATATCAGCTTTATTTGCAGGTTTTTTCTTTTTGCTACTATCAGCTTTTGAAATTTACATGTATATCTCCACTGCACACTCCCAGCATCCCCCCACAAAAAAACCCACAAACTGGTGACAAATATTTTGACAGATAAACATTTTGGGTGTGCAGTGAATATCTCTACTGCACACGCCCAGCACGCCCCCGAAAAACCCCACAAATTAATGACACATATTTCGACGACAACAACAACAAGAAAAACTCCTGTCCTGGGCTTTTGCTAATATATACATTTTAAACTCTTTTTGTGTTAGTTAAACCTCTGGCTCAAGCCTCTTATCAGTTACTTGGGGTGTGGCTTTTAAATTTTTTTTATCTTTTTAATTTCAGTAGTTATGGGGGTACAGGTGGTTTTTGGTTACATGGTAAGTTATTTAATGGTGATTTCCGATATTTTAGTGCACCAGTCACCCAGCAGTGTACACTTTACCCGATACATAGTCTTTTTCCCTCACCTCACCTCATTCCCAGCCTCCCCCTGCTGAGTGCCTAAAGTCCACTACGCAACTCTTATGGCGCTGCATCCTCATAGCTTAGCTCTCACTTACAAGAACACACAGTATTTGGTTACTTCACTTAGAATAACGGCCTCCAGCCATCCAAGTTGCTGCAACGACATTATTTTGTTCCTTTGTATGTCTGAGCAGTATTCCACGGTGTATATATGCCATGTTGTCTTTACGCACTCACTGGCCGATGGGCATGTAGGTTGGTTCCACATCTTTGCAGTTGTGAATTGTGCTGCATGTGTCTTTTACAGGCTCAACAGCAACACAAGATCAGGACAGAGATGGAGTGATTTGAATATGTTCATCATTCGAACATTAAATAACATGCATATTTGAACTTAGTCCTAATTATTCTCTTGAACATCGGAGCTTAACACATTCATTACACAGAAGTGTGTTAAATTTGTTGTCAGCACACAGGGTTTCACTTCTGGCTGTGCTACTTTTGGGCTTTGTGACCTTGAGCAGGTTGCCATACCTATAAAAGGATGATAGCACAATCCTTAGACGGAGAATGATGATGGCAGTTTTGAAATATTAAATAACACTAACGCTTATATGTCACTCAGCACTACATTTTGTACACAGTAGACACTCACTTGATATTAAACTGTTGCTTACACACTAACCCACTGTGTATCTGATTTTATTATTTATATAGACCTGTTATGTTCCAAGCACTTTGTAGGGCATGAGAATACAATGCTGCATAAGATACAAAACCCTGATGTTGTCACAAAGCTTACAGTAAGATCGGAAGGACAGACAACCAAATCAGAAATTATAATTCAGAGTATGAAGTACCATAGCCTAGCAGTAAAGGACAAAGTACAATTTTACCTCAGAGTCATCAGACTTAACCTAAATGTATCAAGAAAGAAGCCAATATGAAGAGACCTTAACAAGGGAATCTGAAGGACCAGTGGAAGAGTGAACATTATCTGAGCATGAAAGGAACGTATGGTCATGGAGGAGTACACATGTCTATATTTATGACAGGGCACTTTTTCAAAAATTGCAAAATTCAGAAACCAGGGATATATAATATGGTTAAAGAAATGATAACAAATTGTAATATTTTACCTCTACAACAGTAAATAGGGTAAGTGTATTAATGTACTACATGATCAAGAAAGTAAAGTTTAAAATTATAATAAAAATGAAGAGCATTCCTGCCATTAAAAATTACAAAATACAAAAGTAATTACTTAAGCTATTAAACTTTAATAGTTTATTAACTTTAAACTATTACTTTGGTGCAAAAGTAATTGCACCAACCTCATAGTTTTCATAAGGCAAGGTAGCAACATTGAATTGATGATGGAAAACTGATATGCTCATTATCTTTTTATCTAACAATAATCTCTCAATTGTTTTGTAATATCAAATCTTAAATTATATTTTTTCTTTCCTTTATACATTCCAACTTCCTTTAGCTTAGCGATTTTTTTTTAATTATCTTTATTTCCAGAGACTACCTGACAGCCCTCAGCGGATACTTAGTTGTTAAAGAAGTGAATGAATGACTCCCTTTTAGTTAATCTCAATAGAGATAATGAAAGAGGCCCACAAGGCTATATGGCTTATAGCTTAACAAGTCTAATTATTGAGTGTGATATGAACATTAGATATCATTTAAACAGGGCATGCATCATGATTGAGTATAAAAATGGTTTTCATCCTTGTCATACAATTTAAAGCAAAGTCTTTATAATCAGACATCTGTCATTCATGCATTATAAGAACAGGCTATAATACAGTGATGTATGAAATTGACAAAGACGTCTGAGATTTAAACACGTATGCATAGAAGATAATGCAAAGACTTTCATTCATGTATTTTTTTTTAGGAACAGAGGTGCAAAATGAAAAATCGTATTTCATACCTCCTTTGAAGATTCACGTGATCATGATGTATGCCCCAGAGTTGCTCTGTAAGGACAGAAGCCAACCTGGGAGCCAGCCAGTGGAGGCACATATGTTAAAAGACTCAGAACATATGGATATTACTGAAAACTGAAGCAGTAAATAAATAAACCATAAAGTGAAAATCGTATGTGGAAATGAGATTTATTAATCAATGCCTAATGATATAGAGGATAAAACTGTTTATCATCATTAATACAAGCACTTTGACTTCTTAGGGTATTTTCAGTAACTGAGCTCCGCAAGTCAGAAATCATCTATGATTCCAGAAGCCACCAGAAAATTAAATTCCTAGAGTATTTTACGTTTGCCTAGATTCATGCATAATTCAACTATTTCAAAATGTGCAATATTGAAAGCAAAGCACCTAGCTGTAAATCCAGTTAATTTCCAACAAGCAGCTTAGCGAATAAATGCATGCAATAATAAAATTAATGTGAAAGTGGTCAAGAGAGCTTTAAAAAGTACCTAACCCTCACATTCATTTGCTTATCATCATTCATGACTTACCGTCATGAACACCCACTTTGTGCTAATCACTGGGCTAGACAAAAAATAAAATAAAATAAAAACTAGAAAAAATTGCTAACAATTCTTTAGTGCTTCCCATACACACAGCCTTTTGATATTGTACGTGCATTATTTTTTAAACCCCTCAATAACAAAATGAGATGAATATTATTGTTATTCTTATTTTACAAGTAAGAAAATTGAGGCACAGCGCATATAACATGCCTTAGATGATGCTGGTCGTGGGCAGCGAAGCCTGGCTTTCCATCCTGATGATGGGATCACAGAATCTCCACTTTTAAACAGTACTTTATCCTGATCTTCAAAGCCAAGCACAGAAAGACAAACATGGTATGGTCTCACTTATTTGTGAGATCTAAAAATCGAAACAATTGAACTCGGGGTATAGAGAGTAGAAAGATGATTACCAGAGGCTGGGAAGGGTAGTTGGGGGCTTGGAGGGAGGTGAGGATGGTTAATAGGTATAAAAAAACAGAATGAATCAGACCTACTATTTGATAGCACAAGAGGGTGACTATAATCAATAACAACTTACTTGTACATTTGAAAATAATTAAAGGGTGTAATTGGATTGTTAGTAACTGAAAGAATAAATGCTTGAGGGGATGAACATCCATTCCCCATCATGTGTTTGTTTCACAACACAGGCCTGTATCAAAACATCTCCTGCACCCCATAAATATAGACACCTACTATGTACCCACAAAAGTTAAATAAATAAACAAAACTTTAAACGTATGTTAATGGGCAACTATGACGCCAGTTGTTATAACGGAACTAAACACAGAGGGAAGAGGAAACATAATAAATAAAAGTTAGTTTATTTAACATTAATAAAAGAGTCAGGGAAGCTTTGTCAGAAAAGAGTGAACTCATCCAGCTTCCTGCAAAACAATTAGACCATTTCTAGCCAAATGATAAAAATGGGAGTCAAGCTGGCAGAGGGGCATTTCAGCCCAGTGGCAGAATGTGTGTGAAGGCTTAAAAGTAAGGATGGATTTGGCAGGTTCAAGTGAAAGCAGCAGCTCCACTGACTGCGAGCCAGTCGAAGGAGAGGAATGCCTTCTGAGTGGGGTTAGGAGGGGCTGGGCTGGACACAGGCAGGGACCTGGCCACTAATGGGCCAGGGAAATGCCAATGTCACTTCAGGGGTGTCAGGTTCAAGCAAAAGAGAAAGGACGCCACATTTGGATTTTAGGAAGAACAACATACTGTGCATCAGAATGGATCAGAGAGGGCAACAATAAAGACAGAAAAATGACAAATTGTGAAAAATCCAAGTGTAAGATATTCAAGTAGTGACAGGGGAAATGGAAGTGAAAGTGTAAACAGATGTTGGGGATTGCAGATGTTAATTTGTTAGGTCTTGGGGCCAGTGTGAGATTATAGGAAAGAGGGAGGAAGAGAATTCAGATTTCTGTCATGCGAAGGGGATGCGTAGGGTTTTCATCAAGAATGTTTAGGATTCAGAAGGAAGAAGAGATGGTTGGGAAATGTGGGGGGAAGGGAGGATGTCACCTGCTCTCCAGCTGTCATTCTGCCCTGAGAAACTTGGATGACTATATCCCGGAATTGTGTCTTAATCTGGTTGGAGTGTGTGCAAAATGCCAAAGCACTGGTTAATTCAGACAAAAGCGGTGAAAAAATAATTGGTTAAATATCAAGTGATTAAAGTCATTTCAATCATTGGAAGTAAAAACAATTAATCAATTTGTGTTAAATAATTGCCTCTATACCACTGTCATGGACTTTGTATCGCGATTACTTTTAAGCATTTTGACCCCTTGTGATTACGGCCCAGGTCTCAGAATTCCTTATGTCTTTACAAAGTAATTTTGGACCTGATTAAAACGCTACTAAGTATTTTCACATCTGTTTTGGAGTAAAAGACACAAGCAGTTAAAAACTAACTTTTGTTTTGAGAATTTTTAAATAAAATAAATGTGTTGGTTTTTATAAGCTACAATATTAAACATTACACAGAGTTTAAGTTTTTATAAAGCATTTTCACATTTTCTTAGCTAATGCTTAAAATAAGCTTTTGAGAAACGTAGTGTTACAACCAGTTTATAAGTGAGGAAACCGGCTTTCTAAGATTTTATCTTATAATTTTTTCTATCCAAAATCCATCGGCTAATATGCAGAGTCAGGCCATCACTTTAGTCTCAGTATTTAGGTCATATATTCTATTCTCTTTTTCTACCTGAGTGAACCTTTGAAGTATTAACGTGTTTATTTGGTAGTAGGACTTTTGATTCAAAATATTGTCTTCTGAAAACTCTGGGAAAATTATGGCAAGGAACTAAAATGGGAAATACATCTATGATAGCAAAAAAAAAAATTAGAAATGAGCCACACGGAGGAGAGAGATATCAAAGCATTTATGGAACACAAAATTCCATGGAAATTTGGAATTAATGGTTTATAGTGAAGACAACACTGGAGAATCCATCAGCAATGGTGATGTCTGCCGAGCTTCATGGCGGGACCGCAGGACAACACTTCGAATTTCTAAGGCTCCAGCGAGAGAGGAAGAGTGAAGCATGGCTGAAACAGGGGCACTAAGTGAAGGTCTACCCACAAAAACCATCTTTACCCACTGCGCATCATCCCAAAGCATTCAGGATGAACACAGGCACAAAATGAAGACGCCACATTTTGAGCTTTCGATCACGATTGAAATATTCTCAGTCTTGAAAATGTCAAAACAAATCCACAGTTGGCTAGGGTTGGATAGTCAGAAAGGATCGATAGTTGTTACAAGTGAGGCATAAACACCTTTATTTTGTGCAAAGGAAAACCAAGAGGTGCTTTCTACTATTAATTTGCCAACAAATAGAGGGTTAAGTAAAAGCTTAAAGCTAAAAGGTAAGCCGTAGAACTAAAAATAACATAACTGGCCAAAATGAGAAGGAAGAGATAAAGTCAAGGGGGATAATGTAAAAAGAAAAGAATTATATTTCAAAACTGGAAAGGGACAGGTACTGTTAAGAATTATTACATTGAAAAATTGATGCATACTTGTATTATTTACAGTTGCTGAAGCAGCAACCATGAGAAGTAAGAAAGAGGAAAGTGGAAAAGTGTAGCCTATGTGAATGAAAATGGAGTGGGCACAAGTGAGCGGGAGACCATTGCTTTTTACAAAAACGTATCATTTACATCAAAATATTCCATAATGTACAAAAGTTTTCTTCATGTGCATAATATATTTTGATAAAAATAAAGGCATTAGTCACTTTACAAAACATATTGTCCTCTGTATATTCTTCTTCATTTTTGTCTTGTGATAGTATCTACTGCTTTCTAACTTTGAAACTTAAACATTTTATCAAAAGCATAATGCAGTTTAAAAATTTTCAAGAGTTTTAACTGATTTGAGTCAGAACACAAAACCAGCTTTTCATGCTGATTTTCCTTGTTCAGTGATCTTCATATATCCAACTCATCTTTGACCTCGTCACATTGCATAATATCCTTTGTGTTGTCTTTCTTATATTCTTTTACTGGCAAATGCAGAAGAAGCCAAGGTAATTAAAATAAACAGAAAGAAGCAAACAAAAGCAGCAGCTGAGACCAAGATACCTGCAGGGGTTGGGAGGATCCTTTGCCAAGTGTAGCCTGGGCCAGGACCAGCACTCAGACCTCAAAGACCAGCAGGTCTGCATGCAAAAATATGAACAATCAGAAAAATGGTCTAAGCCAATGAATTTAGAAGCATGATTTGTTTTAGAACTTGTCATTTAATTCCTCATTTTTTTAATTAATTGGAATAGTTACTTTGGAATAAGAGAGAAAATCCCAATGTACAAATTTTTGTTCATTTAGTAAACAGTCATTTAATATATACATATGTAAGCACTCTTTCAGGTTCTTAGAATATCTCAGTGAAGAAAACAGGTAAAGATCCTGTCTCAATAATGAATTAGCAAGAACTATGGCTGTCCTCAGATTATTTGAATATAGAGTCAAATTGTTAAAGTCAAATTATTGTGTCTTTACTGGATTTAGCATAAACATACACTCACGATTATTAACTACACAGATATTATATACAACAAAGAATTAATACAGCTTAAAAGGCATAAACCGCAACTGATAAAACAAGTGTAATGATACAAGTCTTAGAAAATTAGAAATGGAACCATCACACGATGTTAATGAGTCAGAACAGCTGCTACCTGTTAATGAGTTTAAGAATAAAAAAAGAAGAAGCAATACTGACACTCTATCAATAGAGTAAATGGCTCAATCCCCTGGTTATTAAGCAATACATAGTAAAACAGCAATTAGATGATGAAATTTATGAATTTATGGTTTTAAATTTATTCAACAATCTCAGCTGTGGCTGTGTTTAAAAATGCCAGACATTACTTAAACACTTTACCAATATTACTACATTAAGTCTCATAACATTCTGAGGATGCGGTATTTTACACTCCCACTTTGCAGATGAGACAATTTAGACACAGTTTGAAAAACTTGACCAGAACACACCTCTAGTGAATGATGGAGCTGAGATTAGAATCCAGTTAGTTTAGCTTTAGTGTATTTTTTTTTTTTTTTTTTTTTGAGATGGAGTTTCACTCTTGTTGCCCAGGCTGGAGTGCAATGGCAGGATCTCAGCTCACTGCAACTTCTGCCTCCCAGGTTCAAGTGATTCTCCTGCTTTCGCCTCCTGAGTAGCTGGGATTACAGGTGCCCGCCACCACACCTGGCTGGTTTTTGTGCTTTTAGTAGAGACAAGGTTTCACCATGTTGGCCAAGCTGGTCTCAAACTCCTGATGTCAGGTGACCTTCCTGTCTCGGCCTCCCAAAGTGCTGGGATTACAGGCGTGAGGTACCGTGCCTGGCCACTTTAGTGTATTTTTAACCACAACACTATACTTGGAGGAAAAGTGGCCTCTGACTAGTTGCTCTTAGGAGCATAAATTGTTACAACTTTCAAAAAGGAATATAACAGTGTATATTAACATTTATAGTGCACATCTTTTGAACGAGTGGCAAAAAAACTAAAACTAAAAATAAAAATACACACACACATACACACACACACACACACACACACACACTCCACCTCAGAAATAGGCAGACTGTTAAGAACAGGTAAAGTTTAAATAAATTATATCCACTCAAAAAGACCCATGGGTCTATTAAAATAAAGCAGGTTTGATATAAATGTGTATCCCAAGAGGTCATTAACAGCATATGATCAAGGCCCCCCCAAAAAGCAAACCAGATGCTAAAAAGTAATATTGAATATAATCTATTCTTACAGAAAACAAAACATTATCTGTGCATATATATTTGTACTCTGTGCATGATCATAAGTAAAATCATGTGACAATGCATGCTACACTGTTAACATTGATTATTTGAAAGTCTGAGACTGAAGAAAAGAGTATTAATCAATAACAATATTAGCTAAAGTGCATTGAGTACCTACCATGTGCTGGACACTGCTTTAAGAGACCAGGATAGGCTGGGCGCAGTGGCTCACATCTGTAATCCTAGCACTTGGGGAGGCCGAGGAGGACAGATCACCTGAGGTCAGGATTTCGAGACAAGCATGTCTAATAGGGTGAAACCCCGTCTCTACTAAAAA
>NW_012101587.1:7128613-7157346 GCF_000951045.1 Mandrillus leucophaeus | reverse complement strand
GTAGTTTAACATCAGAAGATCTCTTTATGTAACTGACGTTATTACTGTCTAAAGAAAAAATTATGTATTTATCTTCAACCCTTGTTCGCAGTTGATGTAAAATGATGCAGCCACTATGGAAAACAGTCTGGAGATTTCTCAAAAAATTACAAATAGAACTATCATAAGACGCAGCAATTTTAATCTTGGATATATTTCCAAAGGAATTGAAACCAGGATTTCGAAGAGATGTACACTTCAATGCTCATGGCAGCATTATTCACAAGAGCAAGATATAGAAACAATGTAAATATCCATCAATAAAAAACTGATAAAGAAAATGTAGTATATACATAGAGTGGAATATTTTTTGGCCTCTGAAAAGATAGAAATCTTGCTATTTGCAACAACATTGATAAACCTGGAAGATGTTTTATTAAATGAAATAAGTGAGACACAAGGTAAATACTAAATGATACTACATAGATGAGGAATCTAAAATAGTCAAACTCAGAATGTGGAAGTGGAACAGTGGTTGCCAGGTGCTGGGTGAAAGGGAAAATAAATATCTGTCAAAGATTACAAAGTTATAAAGATGGATAAATCCTGGGGATCCATGGTAGAGCATGGTGCCTATAGTTAGAAATACTATACAGTTCACTGTATATTTATGCCAGTATAAATACTGGTACAGTTAACAAAAGCGCTACAAGGGAAGATCTTGTGTTAACTGTTCTTATCACAAAGTAATAATAATAAATAGTAAGTAAAGAGGGAGGGAAGAAACTTTTGGAGATAAGAGATACATTTATGGCATTGATTTTGATGATTGTTTTATGGTTATATACTTACCTCCAAACTCATTAAGTTGTACACATTAAATATGTACAGCTTTCTGTATGTCAATCAGTGCTGAATAGTGTGTTTCTTTTGTAAATCAATAAATAAGGCAGTCTGACAAGACTTCATAAAGAAGGTGGCAATTCAAATACAACTATTGGCTTATTTTTCATATCTCCAGCCTAAATTAAGCTAGAATAAATTATAACATCTTTTTTAATCACCAAGTATGTGTTGT
Source organism: Mandrillus leucophaeus (assembly GCF_000951045.1). Taxonomy (NCBI): domain Eukaryota; kingdom Metazoa; phylum Chordata; class Mammalia; order Primates; family Cercopithecidae; genus Mandrillus; species Mandrillus leucophaeus. The sequence goes on along the minus strand of NW_012101587.1, from coordinate 7,156,289 downwards.
TATTGAAAAGCACTGATGCCTCATCAAAGACAATTTTGACTAAAGTATATTTAGGATTTAGAATATCCTAATTTTGGGGGGATAACTGATGTTTTTTGATACATACAAATTAAAAATATTCTGAAAAAAAATTCCGGTTGGATTGGTTAAAAAAAAAAAAAAAAGAATTAAACCTTAACTATATCCTGAGATTGTTTTAACGAATTATGTTTAATTTCTTGTTTGACCTTGCCATTAGCTATAGTAAAATGATTTTGAAAACTCTCAAGGTAACATGGACTTTCAAAGCATCTGCAAGGGATGTTAATGATGCCTTGAATCATTATTCGTCAACATAAAGATCAGCCAAGATGTTTGTCAAACTATTAAATAAATTAGTTACAGACATGGAGGAAACTCAAAGCAACTAGCAATTTATTTTGGATTCTGTACATTTAGCAGATTTGAGTACGAAGTAAAATGGGCAGAGGCTATCTTATAGAATTATTCAGTCTGGCATTCATATTGCACTGGAAATCCCAGCATACATCTAGTTTACGTCTAAGATTTTTGCAGTAATGACTTCTCACTTCAAGTATCGCAGTCAGGAGTAGTGGAGTTGCTGTAGCTGAAGCTGGACCCACAGCCAGCACTAACATACATTTTCCCTTCCTCCCCCTTTCCCTATGCCCAGTCCTCTTCCTCTGACTCCCTCCTCATTCTTCTCCTCCCCATCCTCCTCCTCATCCTGCCACTCTTCTTCTTTGTTCTACTCTGTCTCCCTCTCCTCCATTCTCTCTCTCTCTCTCTTTTTTTTTTTTTTTTTACAGGGTCTCACTCTGTCACCCAGGCTGGAGTGCAGTGGTGCAATCCTAGCTCACAAAGCCTTGACCTCCTGGCACAAGCAATTCTCCCACTTCAGGCTCTCCAGTAGCTGGGACTACAGTCATGCACTACCATGCCTGGTTAATTTAATATTTTATTTTTATATATATATATATGTATGTGTGTGTGTGTGTGTGTATATGTATATATATATATATATATATATATAGTAGAGACAGGATCTTGCTGTGTTTCCCAGGCTGGTATCGAACTCCTGGCTTCAACTAATCTTCCTTCCTTGGGCTCCCAACATGCTGGGAACACAGGCATGACCTCTCCTTCTTTTCTTCTTCTCTTTTCTCCTGCCTCCTCTTCTTCCTCCCCACATTACCATCATACAATCATTTTGAAGACCCACTTACAGAAGAGTAATTCCTGTGAGCTCTCTACACATGTAAGTGACTTGGTGGCTGTCATCTTTTCTAGTTTGTTCCCAAGGTAATACACAATGTGGAATTCTCAGAAATAGACATTGCAACTATCATAGCAAATGGCCTATGTAAGCTGAGCTTATGATCCAGTGGCCCTGATTGCTGAAGCAATGGAAGCATTCTATCATTTCTTTTCAGATGCTTCAATTTTCCCAACTTTAAATCTGAAGCTGGTGACTACCTCTCTTACATTTCTAGAATGAGATAATATTTTCTCAGATTTGATTTTTTGGGTTTGTTTTTCTTTCCATTTTGGGGAGTAAGATGCTCTAGGACATTCAGTGGGAACACTCTTCTGTTTTTCTTTTATTTTGAGAACCAGGAGATGTTTTCCTCTTAAGGAGAAAAAAGAGAAAAATGCTGGGGGATAGGGCAGGCCCTCTGTAGACAATTTTTATTTCTCAAGGGACCATATGGTGAACAAAGCAGCCTCATGCCTAGAGCAGTAGTAACAAGACCAAGATAATCTAGGAAAAGAAAACAGAAAAAAGTGACCTTCTTTACAAAGCTATGAAGCAATGGCCCGTGCAACACAGAAGGGAGAGGTTCGGGACACAGGGGGAAGAGGCCTGGTCCCAGGCCTGGCTCCACCCTCAGCTCTCACCACACAAGGTCATGACATGTCTGGAACTTTGCTGCCTAATCAAAAAATGATAGGTTGGTAAAAGGGTCTAAACTAAAATGCCAACAGCTGACAGGAATGAATTTTTTTTTTTAATTTTATTTTAATACGGAATCTGACTCTGTGGCCAGGCTGGAGTGCAGTGGTGTGATCTTGACTCACTGCAACCTCTGCCTCCTGGGTTCAAGAGATTCTCCTGCCTCAGCCTCCCAAGTAGCTGAGGATTACAGGCACAAACCACCACCCTCAGCTAATTTTTGTATTTTTAGTAGAGGCGGGGTTTCACTATGTTGGTCAGGCTGGTCTCAAACTCCTGACCTGAGGGGATCCGCCCGCCTTAGCCTCCCACAGTGTTGGGATTACAGGCATGAGCCACCGCACTCGACTGACAGGAACGTATTTCTATGCGTGATGAAAAATATAAAATAACATGGAGTGATCAGGCTTAGGAATTAGAAATTATGTACCCCATGTGAAAGGTACTTAAATGAAAAAGCAAAAACTAATGTGCAGGCCAGTAAAGCATCAGCCACAGCTGTAGGACAAATAAAATAAAATGTATGCTTTGGAAGTCAATATCTTTTAACCTCTGTATAGGCTGTATTTTGTGTTTATGGAACTATTTGCCAAGCTTACATTACAGATAAATTTTTTTTTTTCTAATTTTTGCTTAGGTTAGCCCCAAAGTCTATGTACTGTAAACCAGCTATCTCTTGTTATAGAAATGTTTACCAAAATAGCTACAGACTTAGCAGCTACTAAATATAATAAATATAAATCTTTAAAATCTATGTATATCTAACCCTATATATATATATATACGTGCATGTGTGTGTTTGTATCCCTAAATAGAGATTGTTTGACCACAGTGAAATTTATGAAAACTTGAAAGCAGGTGAAATTATATTTTTGTCTTTGAGATGATCACTGGGGTTAAATTAAATATAACTAATTTTATAGCACTTCATATTTTAGATAATTTGGCTAATTTGTATTTAATTTTGTATCTTGTATTTAATTTTTTAAAATTGATCTTGTATTTAATTTTTTTAAACACAAGATTTAATACAAAATTTAATTAATTTAAATGTTTTCACTTATTACTGAACCATTTATTACTGAAAGATTGTCAATAACTAAGTTGTTTAAATCAATGTTAATAATAATTAGACCACTAAATCAATGTTAATAATAATGACCACTATTATGTCGGTAGTCATTTGTCCATATTGATACCATGGGAATGAAGTAGGGAGGATTTTATTTTCTATTCATAAGAAATCAAGAATTAATCTGTAGTTATGCTGCATGGGTCAGCTGTGACGTACAAGTACAAAGTCATCTGCTTCCTTTTACTTTCTTTTCATCAGTTTATTTTTTCCCCATTCTAAATTTCTCTTCTCTCACCATGCTCTTACTCTTAATTTCCATTAGAAATTCCTCCTAAGTGATCTACATCCTAGGGCTTCACAGAATATTTGTGGAAGATCATTAGCATCTAGTTGAGATTTTCCTATAATAGTCACAATGTGACATTCATGTTTCAATAGAGATTTATGCAGAAATGCACAAACCAATATCTCCTTATGTAATTTATTGTTCTTTGCCAAGAAGAAAAAATCCAATGAGAATAATCACTGAAATATTTAAGAATATAACCTCATTTGAATAACATAAAACCTGCTTTTCTAAATACTAAAAACTTATGTTGATTTTATGCAAAACTGGGTCATTTCTACTCTCAATATTTTGCATATGCAATTATTCCCAAATGAAATGCCTTTTCCTTTAATTCAATTTTCATTTTCTTTCTTCATAACCATACTCAAACACCCCATTTACAAAAACAGAACAAAATATTTTGCTATTTACTCTATATTTTATTACTTTTTTAATCACTGTCCTCTCAATGCTTTCAATGTTTCTCTTGTCTATTTACACTGGTACTAACTTGGAATTCTGGCACTCAATACTTGTAGAAAGAATGAATGAAAGAACACAAGATGTTTTGTGTGCATATAATTACATACTACCTTATTTTTCACTCAGGAGGGTAATTTCCTTCCATTGTTACTTTTTAAACGGATTGTAATGCATTTATAAGCCACATGGCTTTGTTTCTCACCAAATGGTAAAGCTATCTCCTTCCCTACTACCAGCTGCCTCCCCGAGTCACTGTCCTGTTTACAGGCACTACAGGAATCTGAAATCTGTTAAACTGAAGCACTGGAAAATTATCTTAATTTGCTACACCAGTGAGAGCTGACAGATTGCAGGGCAATAAGGTCGATTTAACATGATGCTTCAAAATATACGCCCACTTGATGAAAACATTGTACTGGAGATTGTGTAGTTACATTGAAATCTCTGAAATGGAGGTTTTGATGCTTTGATAATTCTTAGGCATTTTTATAAAATATCTTCCAACATTCAAATATAATTTCTGAAACTTTTCAAAAATTTAAGTGTGATTCCCATGTTGTGGATGCTTCTGCAAACCTTTATTAAATTTCCTTGTGGAAACTAAAGTTAATCCTGAAGGTTGTCTTTACACGATTTACAAAAACGGTACTTAGGTTTCACACAAAAATGTGATTAAGTGATCAAACCGTCTGTAACAAACCTTTTATAGGAATTGCACTGTCTTCGTTTTCATTTTTCATTTCCTATGATCTTTCTTAATTTAAAATGGCAGCTATTCTCTGTCTCTAGGGCATAGCAGTACTACTCTGGAGCATAATCTTTTAAATTCTGCTTGTAACATATTTCCAACAGGCACATTGTTGCAGAAGTACCAATGACTGATAGCTCTGATGCTGCTGCTGGTGGGATGAATTTGATCAAGATACCAATTCTGAACGAGGGTTTTTAGCAACCAGAGGTAATTTTGCTAATGCTGACTAATGAAAAAGAAAGCAAAAGATGGATTAACTGTGCCAAATTCATTGACTTTTTTACTTCACAAGTAACCACAGGTATGACTGTTTTGGAGTTGATCAAACAGGCTTTCAGTGACAGAGCAATAACAGGGTGACATTCTCCTCAGGGAAGGAGCTCTTACGTGTTCACACCATATTATCTGCTTCACACGTACATTTCACACACATTTGAGAAAACGTGTAATTTAAGATGGATGAAAAGAAGTTAAAAAACAAATTTTGAATAAATTATAGATATAAACTTGATGATTGAAAATTCAGGATAATAAACCATTAAAGCATGGCACAGTGTGTATACCATTTCTCTTGCCTAGCCCATACCCTCACACAGCTTTGAATCACTCTTTGTGAAGCCATTGCCTTCATTTTATCTCCAGTTTTATTTGAAATCGAGGGCTGCATTTCTACCTGCTTAACGGGTGTCTCCTCTTGTGTTCTCCTGAGATGTCAACACCAGGATATCTCCCAAATCTCATTCATTCAAGGCCTTTCATTCATTTAAATTGAAATGTTGAATTTGTGATCAGTGGTAGGCTCTCGAGGACCCACATACCATTAAGATACTACCCTCTTGCTTCAATGCTAATGCAGCTGAGTCTAGGTTAGTATAAATAGCGTTTTTTATTTTATGTATTTATTTTTGTTGTTATTGTTGTTGTTTTTATTTTTGAGACAGAGTCTCGCTTTGTTTCCCAGGCTGCAATGCAGTGGCACAGTCACACCTCGTTGCAACTTTGACCTCCTGGGCTCTAGTGATGCTCCCACTTCAGCCTCTCAAGTCCCTGAACTACAGATGCAAACCACCATATGCTGCTAAGTTTTGAATTTTTTGCAGAGACGCGATTTCTCTTTGTTGTCCAGACTGGTCTCGAACTCCTGGGCTCAAGCAATCCTCCCACCTCAGTACCCAAAAGTGCTGGAAGTGCAGGTGTGAGCCACTGCACCTGGCTTGTGGCTCAGCTCCTGATGAGCTTCCAGGAGTTAGCAAAGTCTTCTGGAAAGAGACAGGTGAGTTCAGCTGTGTCCGGTCTCAGTTGTGAACGTGCAGATGCCTGGATACGTGAGACAGCACAAACAGCATGAGGACTGGATGAAGGTTTGCCTTCATTGTGGGGAATGGAGGGACAGGAGAAAGAAATTAGGCTGAAGAATGGGCAGGAGGCAGCTTGTGTCTTCTTACTATGGAGATCATCGACTTTGAACTGTTAAGAGTGACTTCTTTACTGGTCTCTCCATTTTTAACTTTTCTACTGGAATCTGCCTTACACATCACTGTTAACACTTCCTAATGCACTACTTTGATACCTTAGCTCTTCTGTTGATACATCTTTAAGAGTTCATAATGCCTAGTTAAACCTATAAAATATTAAGTATTTCCTATACCATACTTCCAGCTTCTTCTCTTTCCCCATACATATTTATGTATATGTCACATACAGTCCAAATGGCCTAGGGACTCAATAAATTCCCTCAACCCTCCTAAAATGTTTCTGCTCAATCTGTTCTCCAGTCTCATGACAAATCCTGTACTGTTGTGGGTCTCTCTTGTAATAGCAATAATAATAAAAGTAATAATAATAGCCAGCATCGATCACATCTAAAAGTTCATCTGCATTACACTTCCTCTATGAACTCTTTCATAACTACTCTGTAAAAGGTGTGATTATAGCTTAGTCATTTAAAAAATTTCTTAAGGCATCCAATGTAAGTCTTTATATATAAAATGTTCACTGTACACTTATTGTATACTTTTGAATTGATACTCTATGGGAAAAAGATGAACTTAATAGTTGATGCAAAACTCTGCAGAATGTGTGTATTTTGGTAGACAGAGATGTTTCCTACATTTTTGAAATAATTCGAATTTTTCTAGGGTTTATATCAGACAGCCTCTAGGAAAAATAATTTTAAAAAACAAGAAGAGACAAACATACTACCAGTATGTGGCCTTAAATAGACTTATTATTTAATATATTTAGAAGTCTACATGTATGCACATAATATAATTTATAATATTATATATGTATATGTATATCTACATCTGTATCTATATTATATCATTTATATCTGTATCTTTAAAGAGTAAAATAAAATGTAATTGAATTGTCTTAGAACTGCTTGGAAATCAAACATGATTGAACTCAACAAATAATTGGTCCATCAAACTCTGAAAGCCCATACCACCTTGTCAGCTAAGGTAACTTTTTATTATGTTGTCGAATGAAAAAGCCCTAGTGGGAACAAACCAATTCCATTTCATCCATGGAAATACACTACAACAATCAGTGCTGAAATATGGACTGTCCAGTCTCATTTATTGCACTACCTAAGTGGATTGAATCAGAAGGGAATGGGCTCTCCCAGGTCTCAACTGCAATAGGTAATTTTCAGACAAGCATGGAAGGTTTTGTGTATCAGAACCGTGGCGTGTTTAAAATAATAGGAAGGGATAACGTTTATGCTGTGAGAGTGATTGGTTATTCGGGAAAGCCACAAGACCCTTAGGCTCCTTTTTAAATGCATATTAGAAGAAATTCCCTATACACTTTCAGATTCTTCGTTGTTTAAAACCATTTTGGAGGCAGGATGGTATATAGTTAAGAATACAGGAATGGGATGGGGAAAGAGTAGGACTTTAACAGACTTGAAAAAATGTTTTAATTACCAAGAAGCCTCACCCCTCAGGGACTTAGTTCAGTCTGTCAGTAAAAAATGTGATAGATAGCCAGAAGGAATTTTTTGAAAATCAATCATCACCACTATCTCACTCACCAGCCCAAATAAATAAACTCTCTTACCACTTCAGTCCTAAAATTCAAATAGAAATGGCAGAGCATATCACCTGGCCTCATGACAACAATGGTAAATTATATAATTATTTTAATAATTTATGTATATAATTGCATAATACCTTATTTATTTATAAAATTATGTTATGTATTTATAATTATATATACTATATAATGAATTTTAAATACTTGCCAAAATATGATATCAGATATAATTATGAAAAGGCAATACATTAATTACACTTTAGCTTTGACGAACAAAAGAGATCCATGGATTTAATGCAGAACAAAATAACTTATGAACCTTGTTAGCATTAGCTATGACAATATCCCAACAGCATGTTGTTGAGCTAAGCCAGGATGTGTGTGATTTTCCATTTTCAATTTTTCACCAAAATGGCTCAAACAATGTAAGCAGGATTTTCATTTTTTAGTGAATAAATTATAAAGATGTCTCACTCATAAATACTAAGCTTCAGCAATTTCCATAAAAATGGTGGTGGTGGGCTGGGCGCGGTAGCTCACACCTGTAATCCCAGCACTTTGGGAGGCCGAGGCGGGCGGATCACGAGGTCATGAGATCCAGATCATCCTAGCTAACACGTTGAAACCCCGTCTCTACTGAAAATACAAAAATTTAGCCTGGCGTGGTGGTGGCGCCTGTAATCCCAGCTGCTCAGGAGGCTGAGGCAGGAGAATGGCGCGAACCCAGGAGGCGGAGTTTGCAGCGAACCAAGATCGCACCACTGCAATCCAGCCTGGGCGATAGAGCGAGACTCTGTCTCCAAAAAAAAAAAAAAAAAAAAAAAATTGTGGTGGTGAAAATAAATGGTACATCAATGAGCTATTTATCAACCAGTAGCAATCCTAGAACCTGGTGAATAGAAGCCCTGGTTTTGTAGGTTTGTGGTGAAACTCAACAGGGAACAGTGATTATCACAAGCTCTGATACTCTGCACTTGGACATAACCTGTAGAAATAATGGAAACTCCTACAAACTTGGCAGCCTGCACTAATCAGTCACATACAGAGAGTAAAATGTCTTTCCATGTTCAATATCCACATGGTAGATGGTTGGGTATGAAGCCATTGGGTCTTCTGCCGTTGGTAGCCCGCATAAATGCAGAAGACAGAGAGATTCTCTGCAAGTCCACAGTTCTCTGGCCCTTTCTCACTCTCTCTCTTTCACTGATTTTCATACTTAGCTCTTCCAAATTAAATGTTTCTAGTACTGGCAAGAAAAAAATTACAAAGAATATATTGTGCTTATTATATATGTGTTCAAGCAAATGAATGAGTGATGTATTTTTCTCTCGGCGTTTTGAAAATAGTATTCTGTTTCTACAGATTCCTATTAACTAGAGAGAATTCACCTACCAATTTCCTTTGAGGCCATTGATTTTAAATTTATTTATTTTAAGATTTTTACATCTGTCATTGCCTTTCTACTATTTAATGTTTTTAGAATACTTTTTTTTTACCTAGTGATTTTATTCATGCAGCTAATCATATGACTTTTATCAATTGTAGAAAATACCCCAATATTATTTTAATATTGCCTAACATCCATATTATCTGTTCACTTCTTCTGAAATTCAAATCCATGAATATTAGATCGTATTATTTTATGCACAACTCTAGAACCGTGGATAATTTCTCAAGAGATATCATTCTGAGTCATTAATTTACTATTCTACTGAGTTTAGTGTAAAGGGTTATTTGGCTGTTGTGTTGAGAATCTATTTTTGGAGTGCAAGAACTTAAGCAGGGAGACCAGGTAAGAAACCCTCGGTGTAATCCAGATGAGTTGGTAGTGGCACAAATACAAGAGAAGTAGGAAAGTACTTACATTCTTGTTATATTCTGAAGGCAAAGCAGCATGGTTTTCTAACAGCTGGGGTGATATATAAGGGAAAGAAAGATGTCAAGAATAATGTTTAGGTTTTGACTGGAGCATCTATAAGAATGAAACCGTCATCGACTAAGATGTGGAAGGGTTGAACTAAAGGAAAGGAGAATGGGAATCAAACTTAGACCTGTTGAGCTTGAAAATCTTTTGGGCATTCAACTGGAGGTGTTAAGTAGGCAGGTGGACATGAGTCTGACTGCTGGAGAAAGGATTTTGTCATTTGTCATTCTAAAATGGACAGGTGACTAAGTTCTTAGAAGCAAGGTAGATAGTTCTGCATATAGCCAAGATGTTATAAAAAGGATTGAATTTCAACAACAAAAAGACAGATGACAAGAAAAAACAATTTTTAAGAGACTAGATATAAAAACAATAAAAAATAACTCTGAAAGATGGAAAACAAGGTGAACTCTATACTTTTCCCACCCTAAAAGAGTTCCATCCATGATTCAGGGAGGCGGACTCTAGTCACTGCTCAGCGGACTCTCTGAGTAAATGTCTGCAGAGCCCAGGGCACCTAGAATTCACAATAACAGAGTGCCAAATAAGAAAGGAAGCAGCGGAAAAGGAAAATGGAAACAAATTGGAAAATACATGGTGAAGATGATACATGTAATCCTAACCTTGTCAATAAAACATTAGTTTTAAATGGTTTATGTAACCAGTTAAAAGGCAGAGATCAAAGATGGAATTAAAAAGTAAGACCCATCTATACTTTGCCCATAAGAAATACTCTCTGTATATGAAGGGATAAGTTAATTAAAAGTAAAAGAATAACAATTATAGTTTCTCCTCCTTTCCTGATGTAGAGCGATGGAAAGAGCATTCCTCCTACATTTACAAGAAAAAAGCTAAATAATTAGCAAAATTACGACATTCCTTAAACCAAACTAATCATAAAACTGAGAGTGCAGGGCAACCCTATATCCTGAAATCTGCAGAGAATCAGGAGGCTTCTGTTTAAGGCTGCCAGATTTAGCAAACGGGAGCAAGATACCAAGTGAAGTTTGAATTTCAGGTTAAAAAACAGATTTTTAGTCTAAGAATGTTCCAAATATATATAATTCAAATTTTACTTGGATTCTCATGTTTATGTGGCAACCATACTACTGAAAGAAACAGGATCTGAGCATTGTGTTATCTGAGATAGATTCTGCCCAATGCCATAAAGCTCATTAAAAATATTCCTTTACTTTAAAAAAAAGTGCTAAAAGCCAAGGGTCGCCTAGCATGAGAATGTGAGGGCACTGGAGGTCACAGATATCTAAATGGGTTCCCAAAGATTTCCCTCCATGAGTCTCTCTAGGTACTCACATGAAAGATAGGCAGAAAATTGGAAAGGTTCCCTTCATGGGGCTCCCAGCAGAAGAGCAACGCCACTCCTGAAACTGAACCTGGATCCATCTCCCTTGTCTTTTCTATGGAGAAAGCCTTAATCTCGAAGGGAAATAGCGACAAAAAACCGTCATCTTGAGTCATTTATGGAAACCCATTGCAACTCTGTGAAGGAAGCAGGAAGAAAAAGTTGTATGTGCTAATTAGCACTACCTGAAAGGTGAGAGAGTGGTGTAAATGCCTGTGAAGCCCAAATGTGTTGGATGCAGGGACACAGTATCGAACCAAGACTAAGTATTAATCAGGATATCAGAGAATGCCTCTCTCCTTCTATTCCACCTCCACGAGGCTAATAAGAATAGAGTACATGGAGCTGGGAGAATCATCAGACAGATGCTTTTCAAGGTACAACACAAAGAGAAAACCCAAAGCCAAGCTCTGAGCATACATTGATAAAATGACTTCAGACAACCCAGCCCATATGCTAAACACATCACTGGATGAACTTGAAATATGCAAAACATTGAAAGTAACTACAATAAGAATTCTCCAATGCAGACTGATTTCTAAGTTGATTAACATAATCGCCTATTCAAAGATCTAGCATTAGAAAAAAAGAATGACTTCCTCGATAAGAAACAAAAAACACAAACTGGGAAATCATATCTAGAAGACTACAAAACATGTTGAAGAGTATTCTTCTAGTAGAAGGAATATCAGTCAGAAACACTGCCAAATTTTTGAACTTGATGAATACGATTATTACCCGAATTGTGATGATGATAATGATAACATGAGTGTGTACATATGTTCAGACTCACAAAATTGTATCCATTAATTATCTTTATTTTTTTGAATACCAATTAACCTCAATAAAGGTGAAGAAAAACTTGGATCTACACAAAAGATAAATAGCACTGGAAATGGAAAAAAAATGAAAGTAATAAATGTATTTCTTGTGATTTTAATTGTTTTATAAATACTGGTATTGTTATAGGAAAAATAATAGAAATACATTCTGTGTGTATACATTCGTAAAGATAAAACATGACAAAATTAACATGAAGGATGAGTGGGAGAACTTATGAGTACAGGGAAAAGTGGGGAAAAGTGTAGGGTTTACCTCGTTTCTAATCTCAGAGTTGTTTTTATTGCTTATCTCTAGTGTTGTAATATGTTTACTCTTTGTTTTCATTAGTTTTCTATTTCTGCATAACAATATTACTACAAATTCAGCAGCTTATAACAACCCCCATTTATTGTCTCACAGTTCTATAGGACAGACGTTTACACACGACATTACTGAATTCTCTGCTTGCAAGGATAAGGTTAAAATATCTGTCAGGCTGAAATCTCAACTCAAGCTTGGGGTTCTTTTCTAGGCTCATTCAAGTTGTTGGAAACATTTAAGTCTTTGTGGTTGTAGGGTTGAGATCCTCATTCCCAGCTTGCTGACAACTGGCCACTGTTTTCTGCTCCTAAATGCCACTAATGTTCCTTGCAAAATGGACCCCTCTATCTTCCAAGTGAGCAACAGAAAATTTCCCTTGCATCAAATGCATTCCACACGTTGAATCTCTTTCAAAAATAAAAGCCCAGTCTTTTTAAAGTCTCACTTGATTGTTAGGACCTGTAAAGATAATTTCCTTTTCTTAAGGTCAACTGATTTGGGAGTTTAATTTTAATTATATTTGCAAAGTCCCTTCACAGCAAGCCCCTAGATTCGTATTTGAATAACTGGTAGAAGTTGTGTGCATACCAGGAGACCGGTTATCATAGGCACCAACTTGGAGTTTTTCCATGACAACATGTAAAATGGTAAATTATTTCACTGTAGACTCTGACAAATGAAATATACATGTTGTAAAGTCTACAGAAAACAATAAAAATGTTTTGAAAAGGTAAGAAAAGGAAATAAATAGATTATGTTAACAATTTAAAAATGTTCAATAAACACAGAGAAAAAGAAAAATGGAAACAAAAGGCAAATGCAACAAATAGAAAACAACTAGGTAGATTGTACATTTTTAAGCCAACTGTATAATCCAGAAGAAACCTACAAGATGCCATCTCTAAAATCCTGGGTACATTAAAAAAATAAGAGTGAAGAGAAATCTATCAAACAGGCATACCTATGCATACACACATAAGTGCTGCAGTAACTATATTAATATCATAAAAAGTAGACTTTTTAACAAGGAATGTATTCACAAATAAAGAGTGTTAATACACAATGTTAAAGAATCAACTTTTAAAGAAAATATTAAAATACTAAATGGAAATGTACACAAAATAGAACTTCAAATACAAGTGGAAGAAACTGTGATAGATCTGAAAAGAGGAATAGAAAAGTTTACAATTATAAAGAGACACTTCAATACTGTCCTCTCATTAATTTAGAAAAAATAGGCAGAAAAGTATTAATTTAATATATTATGCCTACAAAAATTCTACAGATGATATTAACCTACTGGTAATAGGCTAAATGTTATCTTCCTATGATTGGAGATCAGATGCTCCATCTCACCATTTCTATTCAATATCTTGATGGAAAAGCCAAGATAATAGGGCAAGAAAAGATAGACAAGATATCTAGACAAGATAATAAGGCAAGAAAATAACTAAAATGAATGCAGATTGCAAGAAAGAACACAGAAATCTTTGGTATGTTTATATAGAAAGTACTCAAAAATCCAGTAAAAACTTCTAGAATAAGTGAATTTAACAAGGTCATCAATAAAATATCAATATACACAGTCAATAATGCTTTTATATGCCAATATGAACAATCAAATTTTGAAATTTAAATGTACATATGTGCACATCATCATGGGAGAGAGAGAGAAGTTTAAGTCTAACAAAGATATGTCCAGATCTCTACGCTGAAAACTACAAAATACTGATGAAAGAAATAAATGAATACCTAAATAAATGGAGAAGTGTACCACTTTCATGGATTGGAAGACCCGATATTGTTAAGAGGTCTACTCTACCCAATTTGATCTAGAGATATCACCATCCCAGTAAAAAATCTCAAGTATTTTTGTACACATTGATGAGCTGATTCTAAAACGTGTTCAGAAGACAAATGAAATAGAATTGACAAAATATATCTTTAAACAATTGACAGGCTCACAATGTTCAGTTTCAAGAATTAATATCAAGCTACAGTAATCAAGACAGAATGATATTGACAAAATAATAGGCACATATAGGTAAATGGAACAGAATAGAAATTCCAGAAATAGACCTCCAAAAATATATTCAGCTGTTATTGACAAATTGGCAAAGGCAATTGATTCCAAAAAAAGGACTTTTTAACAAATGATACTGAAAAAAACTGAACTTCCGTTTATAATTAATAACCTAAATACATATTTCAGACCCAATTCAAAAATTAAATTAAAATTAATCAGATACCTGAATGCAAGATGCAAAAATATAAAACTTTTTGGAAGTATGTGAGAAAAATCTGTCTGGCCTTGGGCTTGGCAATTAATTTTTATAAATGAAACCAAAATTATAAACCATAAAAATCAAGTTGATAAATTGGGCTTTATCAAAATAAAACATTCTGCTCTTCAAAAAACTAGTAGGAGTTTGAAAATAGAAATCTATTGGTGAAAGAAAATATTTGTAAACTATTTATCTGATAAAAGAGTTAAATAAGGAATATATAAATAAATCTCAAAATTCAGCAATAAGAAAACAAGCAACCCAATTAATAAATGAGCCAAAAGACATGCAAATGCCAAATAAGGATAGCAAAACATGTTTCACATTGTCTGTCATTATGAAAAGTATATGTTTTTAATAGCAGTGCTTGAGCTGCAGCCAGCCTTCTATAATAATTTTTATTTTGGACCTTATTTAAATTTATATTTGTTTTTGGTCAATTGCTGTATAATTGATAAGGAAATACCCAGGTGAAGTATGTATGTCCTTCAAAATGCAAATAGTTTCATAAGGCATTGTGCTTATTTCTTGTTGGTGGGGTTTAGTGGCCAAGTATCTCAAAGTATCCAAGTCATTTTTGAGCTATTGTATTTCTTGAGTAGTGAAAGCCACATCTACCTTGGTAGAGTCATCAGTGAAAGTACTTTGTTCAAGCCGTTAGTCAACATTTAGTCTCCAGAATCCGCCGCAAATTGGTGCATAAGAGTACTTGTATTGTTTATGTTTTCAATAAAGCCAAAATTTCTTGTTGACCTCCATTAATTTGGTACTGCTTAATATTTACTATTGGAATTATTTTTGACAATTCTAAAGGTTTCCATTTAAATGACCAACTGAAATTGTGTAGAGAATAAATTTGCCTGACATTTGAGCCTGTTTATCACATCCATTAATTTCAATTATGCATTCAGCTGTAGTTAATAAAACCATAAAGCATTTTAAAAAAAAAACCTTCCCGCTTTCTAATTAGTCTCAGCAAAACCCTAATAACGTCTACCACAGACTCACTCCACCTTCCATATTGCAGCCGTCTGATACTGCCCTCCTGTTTTTAAGCAGGGCTGGGATTACAGTCATGAGCCACGACACCTGGCCACAACATTTTATCCGTTTATCTGTCAGTGGATATCTGACTCGTTTCCACCATTTGGTCACTGTGAATAATGCTACCGTGCACATAGGTGCACACATACCAATCTCTTGCTTTCAGTTCATTGGAAACCACAATCAAGTATTTGCCCAAATGTTTTTTCACTACCCTCAGTTCACTCAACTTCAGTTGCAGCATTTGAACTTGGATTCCTTCTGAAGGCCAAATATGGCATCCTAGCTCTCATATCTGCATCTTTTCTTCTACCACTTTAATAGATGAGAAAATTCAGCACCCCACTGTAACAGTTTGCCTCAATTTCCTTCAGCAGGATGGGTTTACATTCATCAAAACTGAGATAAATAGAATTTTCTTCAGTGAGGTGGTTTCCCAAATAATAATGGATATTTATTTCCTTCCAATCAGCAATGGTGTGCCACCAAATCATTTTCTGAAATGTTGCTAATTGCTTCTATTTTTCTTTCTTTTTTTTCTTCCATTTTCAACCACCTGAACAATTCCTTCTGGCTTAGCTGTTCGTGTATATTTTTCTCTTATTATCTTTTCTTTCCTGTTAGACATTCACCTTCTTTTGAGTGTCTTCAACATTATTTTTTTTCCCATCATTAAAGCCCATGCTTGACAGCTACATAACAAGTTGGTCCAGTCCCATGTATGGTCCCTTGTCATACTAACAGGCGATTTCTAGTATGGGCCCACGCAAGAGCCTCCCATTTCAAAGTTTCTACCATTTTGGTCTAAAGAATATTATTTGAGGGGGCTAAACAGTCAACCACTTTAGAAGAGTGTTCCATTTTTCCAGAGGCATGGGGTTAGCAATAGTCTTTCTCAGCTTAAAGTGATCATAGTGTACCTTCACTAATTTCTGAAAATAGCAACTCAATTACCTGTAAATTCTGGGTAGTTGGGTGCTGACTACCTCCAGCAAGTAAGGACAGGTACTTATCCCTGCCAATGAATTATATTTTGCATTAAATTATTAACCCTAATTTATTACTTGAATAATCCAAGATAGAGAAGATTCATTGGGAGGTAACTGAATCTCTGGTTCAGCTGCATCTTTTCAACACCAGCTACTGATTATTACTCTATAAACAAAAGCTTTAAAAATGAGGTTATGTACGTGGTTGGTACATAGTAATATTAAATAGATTATCTTTACTCTTGGCTCAATTACTGACCTATAAATTTCTTGAGTTAGTGTTGCAAGAAAAATTGAATCAAAGTCAAGTGGTCAAATTATCCAGCATATCTGAAGCTAGAGAAAAGGACAGACCTTTATGAATCCTTTTCTAGGAAAAACTATCACCATTTGTGAATCATTTCCTCCCAGGAAAAACGACCACTGCCTTCATCTGAAATTGAACTAGAAGTCCTAGCTAATGTAGTAAGACATGGAAAGGATCATATTCAAGGATTGAGATTTAAAAGTAAAAAGTATTTTTATGTTAACTAAACTATTAATTTAATTATACATTGAATTAATATTTATTAATGTTAATTTGATAATAATCCTATTATTAATTTGAAGTTAATTAAATTTCTTCCAAGAATCTCCCTAAGAAACTATGGTCATATTATTAGAATAAACAAGGAAATAGTAAGTCTTCTGAATAGAAAATAAATATACAGTATCAATTATACAAAACTATATAAAACAAAAAATTAAATGTAATAAAATACCTTATTGTTAACAATGAAATATTTAAAATACTAGACATGACTCTACGAAGATGTGATAAAGGATTTTAGGAAAAATCATGGGTATACACAAAATAAATATATGCATACAAATATATACCATCTGAATAATTTGTTCATAAATTTAAAATATTGACCCAATTTAATATTTATAGTTAATACAATTCTCAAAATTTTCCAACAGAGTTTTTAATAGAGCTTAAAAAGTGAATGATAAAATGTACATAGGTGAGCAAAGGGCCAAGCATTGGCAGGACTATTTTGAGAAACAGCATAATGTATATGTGTATGTGTGAGAGGGGTTGCCCTGCCAAATGTCAAAACTTACTATAAAACATTACCAGCAAAATACTACTCCAGTAATCCATCTCTGCATCAGTGGTGCTGAGATAGAAAAATAAAGTAACAGAGCAAAAATAATCCAGAATCAAATTCATACTTAAATAGAAATTTAATATATGAAAACACATTGTTATATATCACTTGAGAAATAATATATTGTTCAATAAATAATAATCAGATAATTAATTATCCATAATAAAAATAAGATAAAACAAAATTGGACATTTATCTCACATTATATTCAGAAAAAATACAAACAGAATATAGCATAAATGTAAAAAAGATATATCAGAGAGTTTAAAGATTATATAAGAGTGAATTTAATAACTTCAACTTATGGAATTATATTCTAAATAAGCTTCAAGAACCACAAACTATAAAGGAAACGTTGATGATTTCAACCACATTATATTTCAGTTTTTGTTTAACATCAAAGACAACATAAGAAATGAAAAAAGAGGCCAGGCGCGGTGGCTCACGCCTGTAATCCCAGCACTTTGGGAGGCCGAGGCGGGCGGATCACGAGGTCAGGAGATCAAGACCATCCTGGCGAACACGGTGAAACCTTGTCTCTACTAAAAATACAAAAAAATTAGCCGGGCGCGGTGGTGGCGCCTGTAGTCCCAGCTTCTAGGGAGGCTGAGGCAGGAGAATGGCTTGAACTCGGGAGGCTGCGGAGCTTGCTGTGAGCCAGGATCGCGCCACTGCACTCCAGTCTGGGCGACAGAGCAAGACTCCGTCTCAAAAAAAAAAAAAAAAAATGAAAAAAGAAAGCCAAGACCTGGGAGAAAAAGTATTATGATATGGAAAATTGCGAGGCTTAGTAGTCAGACTACACTAAGAATTCCTAAACATCACAAGAAAAAACATAATAGCACAAATAGAAAAAAACTTTTAAAAACCATTTGCAGGAGGAAAACCAAAAAGCTAATTAAATATAAAGTGTCATTCTCTAATTGATAATTGAAATTGCATTGAAATACCATTTTGGGCTCTTGGAAATGACAAAATTATAACACCTTACATTATCACTGTTCTTGAGAATAAAACCCAGGAAATTAGCATATGTTTAATGAGATTTCAAATTAATAACACAAATTTTCAACATTAAGTAAAGAATATAACAACCTATTGACTTGTAATGCAATCTACATGTATATCATAATTATATTTTAATTATGTACTATATATAAGAAGTTATAACAAGGATATAATTTTTGGCATACTTTTATAATGAAATATTGGAAACCATCTAAATGTCTACCATAAAGGTATTTGAATAAATACATAACACACAAAATACATAAAATGGATAATATTCAACTACTTATGTCAATGTAGATTAACTTCAAAAATATGACATTGAAATCCTAAATCAAGTCACACGTATTTATTTAAAGAATAATAATATTTGTATATGGTTTAACAATAAGAAAAACACTATTACATTTCTGAATGCATATTTATAAAGTAAATGGGTAAAGTTTGTGCCAAAATCGTAAATGTCAAATTTATGAAAGCAGTTACTTCTTAGAATATTAAAGATATTAATTAGATTAGACCATGGTGCATATGGGCTTCAGTTATTATTATATTTCATTTTTAAAATGTCAAAAATACATATGCAAATATGGAAATCTGTCAAACTTTTAAAAATTTAGAGAATGGTATTATTTCCTAAACTTTTTCTTATGGTTTGAATATTTCATACTTTCAATTGGCTTTTTTTAACTTTTAATGTGATTAAAGTACACATAACTTGACATGTAGCATCTTAACTATTTTTAAACATATAGTTTGCTAGTGTTGGCTGCATTCATATTGTCACGTGAGCAATCTCAAGAACTCGTTTGCATCTTGCAAAACTCAGACTCTATACCCATTAAACACCTCCCTACTACCGCCTCTCTCCTGCCTCTGGAAATCCCCTTTCATTCTACTATCTGTCTCTATAAAATTTCCCCATGCCGCTGCCTCTTTGCAGAAAGCCCCTTCTCTTTTGTGCCTCCCGTTGCACCCTTACAAGGAATCTGTGTACTTTCTCTAATACATCTGCCTTTATTTCCCCACATTTATTTTGGTAAATTCCTTTACAACCTGCAGACACTGGCCCCCACCAGTTGCACCTGTGACATGTGGAACTACATTTTTGACTGTGTTTTTGTGCATAGTAGAAATTTAAACAAGTTAATATTTGTAAAAATATATCATATATTTAAATATTTATAGATTTGATAGTCAATAAACTGTCTATGTTTAACAGACAATCTGTACTATTTGTCTTTGTCATAAGAGCACCTGAATATCCTTTTGGTAAATTTCAGTCAATTCACACTTAGAGTCCCACTTTCAAACCTCCTTGCCCCATTTGCTATATTTCAATAACAAATGTTGGTTATTATTTAGTGACATTTCAGCAAGGACCTCAAAACTTTGGATTCTTCTATTAGTGTAAAATAAAAATAAATTTTAATAACTAGAATTGAAGTGATGAAATTGGAAAATAATTATTCAGTATGAGATATTGTGGAATATTTTATATGGACAATGGAAGTTTAATTTACCTACTGGGAAGTCATCCTTAGTAGCTAACCTTTAATTAAAATGAGAAGATACACTTCTACATTGATATGATATATATATGAATTTTCAATTGTATGTATATCGGAAAGATGATTGTATAACCCATTCTAGATGATGTGAAGGAAGACAAGTCAAAATGGAATTAATTGCACACATCATACATTTGTCAGATCAGACATTGGCAATTACAACATTGCAATTACTCTTTCAGGTGCCCCCTGTCCTGCCTACATAATAGCTGGTGGTTATCCTACAATGAAACAAATTTATATGGAATTAAAAGTCTGTCTGGCTCAATACATTTGCATCCTATCTGACCGTTTCTCTTCCTTATGTTAAAATTTTAATCACATTCTCTTAAATTGCGACTCTGTGAGCCATTACTTGGAAAAATCAGGGGAATATTTATTTTCAATGTATCTGACTTATAGAATATATTGATGTATACTTTATGGACTAACGACGCTCTGGAAATTATTTAGTGGATCAGATCCTGCTAATTTACCCACCCAATATTTTATTCAAGATTGCAGTAAGTTCAGCTAAAATACTCAATTTCCTTAGCTCCCATACAGTTAGGTGTGGCCTTGTGACAGAGTTTTGGCTAATAAGACTTAAAGAGTGTATTTCAGGCAGGGTGCAGTGGGTCATGCCTGTAATCCCAGCACTTTGGGAGGCTGAGGCAGGTGGATAGCTTGAGTCTAGGAGTTCAAGACCATCCTGGGCAATATGGCAAAACCCTATCTTTATAAAAAAGATAAAGATTAGCAGGACATGATGGCATGTGCCTGTAATCCCAGCTACTTACAAGGCTGAGGTGGGAGGATTGCTCGAGACCAGGAGGTAGAGGTTGCAGTGAGCCTAGATCATGCCACTGCACTCTAGCCTGAGTGACAGACTGAGACCTTGTCTCCAAAAATAAAAATACAGAGCATACTCTTCTGTCTCAAGATATCTATGAATACTCGAAAACCAGCAGGCATGCAACTTTGCCTTTTTCCCTTCTGTGATATTTAATGTTATTATTGATTTACATGAATTGGGCCACAGGGTGTCCAGACATCTGGTCAAACATTATTCTTGTTTTTCTCTGCAAGGATGTTATTGGATGAGATTAGCATTTTAATCAGTAGAGTAATACAGATTGCCTCCATAACGTGGGTGAGCCTCATCTAATCACTAATTAGTTCAACCATTGTGGAGGACAGTGTGGCCATTCTTCAAGGATCGACAAGAAGAAATACCATTTGACCCCGCAATCCCATTTCCGGGTATATACCCAAAGGATTATAAATCATTCTACTATAAAGAGACATGCACACGTATGTTTATTGCAGCAATATTTACAATAGCAAAGACTTGGAACCAACCCAAATGCCCATCAATAATAGACTGTATAAAGAAAATGTGGCACATATAAACCATGGAATACTATGCAGCCATAAAAAGATGAGTTCATGTCCTTTGCAGGGACATGGATGAAACTGGAAACTATCATTCTCAGCACACTAGCACAGGAACAGAAAACCAAACACCACATGTTCTTGCTCGTAAGTGGGAACTGAACAATGAGAGCATATGGACACAGGGAGGGGAACATCTCACACTGCGGCCTGTTAGGGGGTGGGAGGCAAGGGAAGGGATAGCATTAGAAGAAATATCTAATGTAGATGGCAGATTGATGGGTGCAGTAAACCACCATGGCAAATGTATACCTATGTAACAAACCTGCATGTTCTGCACATGTAGCCCAGAACTGAAAGTATTTAAAAAAAAAAAAAAACTACGTATGTTAAAGAGAAAGGATGAAGAATTGTCTCTCCTTGGGATGCTACACAAATTCTTATATCTTTGGCAAAAAATATATCACAGTAATAAGAAATATTATACTTAAATAAAAAGTGAATAGATTTTATGCCACAAACAACAACAACAACAACAACAAAAGGTTGACTTTTCCCTGAGTAATAAAATAATTCTACAACAGTCTGATTTCAAACTTCATCTACACTCTTGGCCATCCTGGGTCTTCAGCCTGCTGTCCCACAGTGAACGTCCAGAGTTGCCAGTCTCCACAATAATGTGAACCAATTCTTCATAAGACATATATATTGATATGGTTTTGGTTTGTGTTCCCACCTTAATCTCATGTCGAATTGTAACCCCCAGTGTTGGAAGACGGGTCTGTTAGGAAGTGATTGGATTATGAAGGTGGATCCTTCATGAATGGTTTTGCACCATCTCTTTGGTGCCATTCTCTTGATAGAGTTCTCATGAGATCTGGTCTTTTAAAAGTGTATGACACCTTCTCTCTCTCTCTCTTCTCCCTGCTCCAGCCACCTGAAAGGTCTGCTCCTGCATTGCTTTCTGGCATGATTCGAAGTTCCCTGAGGCCTTCGCAGAAACTGGTACCACCATGCTTCCTGTACAGCCTGCAGAACCGTGAGCCAATTATACCTCTTTCCTTTATAAATTACCCAGTCTCAGGTATTTCTTTATAGCAATGCAGGAATGGACTAATTCATATATCATCTGCTACTTGTTCTGTTTCTCTGGAGAACATTGACTAATACACCTTTCCACTAAAATCATTAATTCCTGATGGCATTGTTGGTGCTCCACACCATTTCCAGACTATCTGAATCTTCACTTACATAAGAAAAACAAACCCCTATTAGTTTCAGCAAAACTGAGCTTGTTTTCTGTGACATGCAGACAAATACAATTCTAACTTTTATCACTGAAGGTATTTAAAAGCAAAGATTCTTTAAAAATCACAAGCATTTATTACTATAGAGATGTATAGTTAGCTCTGAGTATCATTAGCAGCTTACAGGGTGATTTCGGTACTATTTAGTACGATTTCATTATTCAGTACTATTCTATTATAGTCTGTGCTCTGGGATCAAATGCAAAGAGCCACATAAAGTTAACCCTATGCTACAGGGTAAAAATGGTTTTCATGGTATTATTCGCCATGGTTAAGTTAAGTACTATAGTGCAGTGTAATGTTTTACATATTTTGTAGCTCAAAGCATTGCCCAGTATGCATGAATATATGAAAGCCTCTGTAGATCGTAAGACCTTAGAATTGGTTCGTGTAATTGTATTTTCAATGCTATCATATTTTTACTGATATCTAGTTAATTTTTTTAGATCAGCATAAGCATAATTGACTTCAGTTGGAAATTATATATTAGTATTGAAGAATATCACCTGACTTCTTACTCATTCATGACCTTTATCTGTCACTCAAAATTCATTTTGATGTTTTCATTTTCCCTTAAACATTCCTTTCTAGATTTAATCCTGAGAATAGGATTAAAGCCAAACTTTAAACATTAATTATTTTGTTTCTTTCAATACATTGTATAACTGATGATTGTTTATTGGCTCATATTAATGTGCATTTTATTTACTTTGTTTGTAATATGGATCACTTTTTATCAAAGGAATATTTTGTGATCCGGGTTTATCTACATATGTTCTTGTTCCTTTATTTATTTAATTATTTCCATAGGTTATTGGGGCACAGGTGGTGCTTGGTTACATGAGTAACTTTTTTAGTGATGATTTGTGAGATTTTGGTGCACCCATCACCTGAGCATTATACACATACACTGCACCGAATTTGTAGTCTTTTATCCTTGACCCCTTTTCCACCCTTTCCCCCTGAAACCCGAGTCCATTGTGTCATTCTTATGCCTTTGCATTCTCATACCTTAGCTCTCACTTGTGAGTGAGAACACACAATGTTTGGTTTTCCATTCCTGAGTTACTTCACTCATATACATCTAGTTTACTTAGTCTGAAGTTTGTAAAAAGGAGCAATCTGATGTTTTCTAGTGTCTTTCCTAGTATGACTGAAACAGCAGCTAAGGAATAAAATGCATTCATCACTGGAAATCTATTCAAGATATAAGAAAGAGGTTATATGAAGTGATAAAGTATACCAAAAAGCAACACAGTGTAAAAGGAAACCATAATAAACTTTAAGTCGTTAATAACTGTATGTATAATTATTACTGTATGTGCTTTACTGGTTTTATTTCATGGAATCCTTACATAGGGGTTTGTGTTAGACTCCATAAATAGCCACCAGTTTTATGAAAGAAAAAAGAAAAGCAGAATGATTAAGTGATTTGTCTAGAGATTACACAATTTGTGGAAAACTGGATTCACAAGTACTGAACATTTTGCCAGAGCATGTAAAAGACTTACTGACTCTTCTTAACTGACAGAATAACTGGATTTTTATCACTTATAGGTGCCTATTTTCCATTTATTCTGAATCAGTTCAAATCTTAATAGCAAGTACAATATTAATTTAAAAACAGTGCACATTTCAGGAATCATAAGCACATTCTTTGCATGTGCTGAGGTCAAGAAACTAAATTTTAGGAACCACTTAAAATGACAAATTTGCTTTGTATCTTTGGAATGTGTCATTAAGGTTTATGGACTTCTTCTGCTTAACTCTGTCTTGTAGCAATTGGACTAGATATTGTTGTCTAAGAACCATTCCTCTCGAAATATTCCAAATCTATATGTAGTGTTATCTTAACGAGTGCTCCAATGCCTTGAATGTTCAGTTTATTCTTTGGTGCTATCATTAGTTAATATCTTATTATGGAATGATCAGGATCAAAATCCTGCTGTATTATAAATCAAAACTGAACTTCAGTATTTTTGGGGGAGAAAGGTCTAAGTATACTCAACTCTACCATAACGCATCCAAAAATATATTCAGGTCTCCTTTTTATCAAATGACTCTAAAACTAGTCTTATAAAAGGAATATAAGTTTTAACAGAAGTCAGTATAAATCAAATGTATAGAAATAAATTGAGTACCAGCTGTATATACAGAGTATTTCTAATTCTTACTTCACATATTATGTGGTTTCAAAAGATTTTATTACATATACATACTATAATGTTTTTATGATTTTTGTCATTTTAATTGAATTGTCATTACGATAAAAACTTTTGATATTAAAATTTGGTTTATATTCTTATTTATAGGCTTCTGATTGATTTCTTAAACTGAAATTTTTATGCAAATGATGTATAAATATCTAATTATTTTAATTCCTAGCCAAATATTCTTCCAGAAATATTATACGAAATGTCACTCCAAATCATAGTGTGTCTAAGTGATTCAATCCTCCATTGACAGCCATTAGTGAGTTGACTATTAGTTTCTTAAGTTTCTGACAATTTGATGGAAAAAAGTATCTCATTTGAATTTGCATACCCTTGGTTTCTAATGAGACTACGCTTGTAAGCATCTTGTAAGAATACTTCTTGGACAATTTTATGACTGTTTTTCTTAATTGTTGAAAACATTATCATTTTAATTGTTATGTAACTGATACAATCTAATAGAGATAAAGATGTACATATTCAAGTCATATATATTACAAATATTTCCCAGTTAGTCATTTGTGATGTTATTCTGTTTATATAAATTTATGTTTACCTTTCACCAAGGCATAACTTTTATAAAATGCAAAACAATTAAGTACATAGCCTGAAGAATTCTTACCAAATCAAGAGTTGTACCAAATTAATAGGCCAATATAATTGCTATGTGATTCAATATATAGAATATATAGAATCATTGTTGTGTGCTTTGAGGTTATCCAGTATGTATATATGATAGTTTCAGCACAGTTTATTGAATAGAATATTGTTTCCTCATTAGTTACATGGTGTTATTTCTTGTAAATCAAACCACCATGGAAGTTGGGGTCTGTCTCTGGACTCCCAGTTGGTCTACTTATCCTTCCTCATACCAATGGTCTCAGTTGTTGCTGTTCTATAGTATTTTTAAAAATCTAGTAAAGTAGGTCTTCCAATTCTATTCTTGTTCAGAATGGTCTTGCTATTTCTGACCCATTCTATTACTAAATTTGACATGATTATTAATAAGTCACATTAATATGGTTTCTTATGTGCATCTGAATATGTTTGAGGTAATGCAGATGTGATGCAGAGAAAAGTAATGGGTTAAGGGAGAAAAAAATTCTGGCAGAACATTAAAATAGATAATATTTAGTACTGAAAATGTGGCCATTTTAATTTTCTTTTTTCAAAGTTATATGTTAGCAAACATGCATTAAATTTGAAATAAGAAAAGAATAATTTAAAAACTATATTTCTCTTTCTAAAAATACACCTCCCAGAGATATGATCCTTCATTACTGAGTAGCTGTGAATAGAATTCAGTATGCCTTCTTCATTCCTGGCATTCAAGTTCCTAGAAGCGATTTGCTCTATGATATGGCATACAGAAATACATTGTAAACGACTACACAGTTGAGATCATGAATCCAAACATGTCATTGTACTTTTTGGCAAGGGACAGATAAATGTTAATCATCACATCCAGTTTGCCAAGCAAAGAGACCAAATAGAAAGAATATAATTACATATTTGTGAGTTAGATAACACCACAGCAGTCCCCTCTGGGATGGTGGAGCCTAACGTAGCCAATCCCTATTTATCTCTGCCAATGTTTATTTATTTGTCAGTTGGTTCTCTGGCAGTCAGTAAGGTAACAGGCATACAATCAGGAAATGGAGATAAATATTTCAAATTTCAAGTCCCTTGAATGCTTAGTGAAATTAAAACACCTGAGGGGGAAAGAAAAAAAAAAGGAAACACCTTGACATGAATAATTGGGAAAAAAGGACTGGCCGAGTTACATGAGAGGAATGCTTGCCATGGGCATGTCCCAGGTTCCCTACCTGTCCTGTAAACTCCCTCTTTTTATCCCACTGCCTGATTGGTCAGTTTGGCACCCACAACAGCACCTACTTTCCATAGAATGGATTGATCTTACACATTAGGTCAAGTCCATCTAGAAAAATATCAACAAGAGGTACTTAATTATCCCTAGTTATTGGTGAGTGTGGACTTTATAAGCCTGGACACCCACATTGAAGATAAAGTAACTCTAAGATAATGAATGGACAATTCTCAAAACCTGTAACAAGTTAGTCATTTGAAAGTAAAGAAACGGATGAAGAGAGGGCAATTTCTTGCCAATACCTCAACAGGATAACATTGAGGCAGAGATCTCCTTCTGAAGCTACATGAATGGTTAAAGCAAAAATGTCTTTAAATCACTGCGCATGTCCCCTGACAGGGAAAAAGAAATAAAATTATTTTGGGACTACATAAAAATTTCAGAACATATAGGGGTTGGGAATCCAAATTGGAATGTAATCAGGAAAATGTGCAATCTGGTGGATATCTGAATCCTAGTTTCACAGAAGTTGCATTCTGTCCAATTTGGTGTCAAACTTTTAAACTGTAGGTTTCAGTGAATGATTGTAACAGTCTACCTTAGCGATGTCATGAAAACTTTGGAGTAAAGACTAGGATGATGGGAAAATGAACAGATTATGGCTCATAATCCAAAATAAAGAAGTCCTATTCTACACTGTTAGATCTATCCTCCTAGGACAATTTGATTTGCAATAGAGAAATGGATAAATTAAAACAACCATCCTGTTTTGGCTAATTTTTATTCTTGTCAGTATCTCCTCAACCTTTAAGAAGTTCAGGTCAGATTTTTGCACATTGATTT
>NW_012101587.1:7120342-7126498 GCF_000951045.1 Mandrillus leucophaeus | reverse complement strand
CTGGAAACCATCATTCTCAGCAAACTATCGCAAGAACAGAAAACCAAATACCGCATGTTCTCACTCATAGGTGGGAACTGAACAATGAGATCACTTGGACACAGCAAGGGGAACATCACACACTGGTCCTATTGTGGGGAGGGGGTAGGGGGGAGGGATAACATTAGGAGATTTACCTAATGTAAATGATGAGTTAATGGGTGCCTCACTCCAACATGGCACATGTATACATACGTAACAAACCTGCATGTTGTGCACATGTACCCTAGAACTTAAAGTAAAATAATAACAATAATAATAATAATAAAGAAGTTAAGGTCAGAAAAAAGAATTCTAAGATGTTACTTCTACCGAGTCACTACAGGAAGAGGGATGGATAACTGATTAATAAAAGAGCCAGAAATCTGCTTTGAAAAATTAATCCATGCCACTCCTCCTGAGTTTGTATTAAGAGGTTACTGTTGGTTGATTCCAACAAGTTTTATGTCAGGAGCATTCCCTAGGTGGGTCCCTCTGTGCCATCTTCTTCAGTACCATGAAATATCGTTCATATTTCTTTCCCAATAAACAACTGACAGACATTTTGAAACACTTAAATCATCCTCAACAAGTAACACTCTTCTAACATCAAAGATAATTCTTGCTAATTGCTGTGGGAAGAATTAACCCTTGAATCAGAAAACCCTCTGAGGCAAAATTCTGAAAAATTCACTCCTATGTAGTTTCAGTAATCGGTTGGTGAAAAAATAAGAGAAAATGTTCGGCCAGAAGATAAATGTCTATATCTTTCTTTTTTCATTCTGCAGAAAATCCCTTCTTTCTGGTATTATGAAAAGAAGTGAACTAAAAGAAAACAATAAATGTAAGATAATTCAAAACTTAAGGGATGAAAACCAACTAAATAAAAAAGTGATGACAAAATAAAGAATGATATGAAGTATAAAATTAAATAGTTAAATAAAAATACTGAATGTATTAAAACTAAATTCAGTATCTATTTATTAAAACTAAATTCAGTAATTGAAAATGAAAGCTCATATACAAAGAAAAACATAAAGAGTTGATGAAATAAATGAGTTTTAAGATCAGTGATAAAAAATGTGAAATGCCACAAGTCAACTACTTTGAGAAAAAAAAATGAGTTGCAAGCACAGAATATAAAGAATTAAAATAATTCATAATAAAATGAATAATAACAAACACTTTTTAAAGTAACACAGATTATAGTAAAGAAACTTACTAGATTTTAAAGAAATAGAACACCACATATAAAACTTAAAGAATAAAAAATATAGTTAAAATTAGTAAAAAGTAAGAAAATGATCAAATTAATTGAGATCATATAAAGAAATGGAATGAATATCATTTTCATTCCTTGAAATTTATCCTTAAGTTACACTTCCATAAATTAAAATAAAAAACAAGGTTTTCCTGTAAAACATTAACATTTATGTAAATGCAAAACCATATTTCTTCTTCAACTTAACGCTACATATGTTATAGAATACATTTATATACAAGTATATGTGATAAATACGTGGGTGTGGGTATTCATGGAGATAGAATGCTAGTGGAATTCAGAGAAAAAAGAGACAAAAACCAAAATAAGCTGAATAAAATAAAACAGAATACAAGGGGTGACTTTAATGGACCTGTGGCATATTATACGTTATGAATAGAATATGATGAACTCAACAATGCTCTTCAGGATTGATCAAGCGATTTATGTTTACAGTGTATTTTTCTTTTTAAATTAATGTGCATGGATTAATTATGCTATTTGAGTTGACAAATATCAACTACATATAGCCTGTACAATATGATGCTTTGAAATATGTACACATTATGAAATGGTTAAATTGAATTAATTAACATCTGCATTGCCTCACATATTTATAAAAAATTGTGGCGATAATACTGATTATACTATCTACTTTTTAAAGCAAATTTCAAGAATACAATACATTGTTATTAACTATAGTGGCCATGGTATATTATACACTAGATCTCTTGAACTTACTCCTCCTGTGTAATTGAAATTGGGTATCCTTTGACCAATATCTCCCCACTCCTCTCTCCATCTCTCAGCTCTTAGTAACCACCACTCTACTTTCTACTCTATGAGTTCAAGTTTTTGGATTCCACACAGAAGTGAAATCATGGGGTATTTGTTTTTCTGTGCCTGGATTATTTCTGTTAATATCATGTCTTACAGGTTCATCCATATTGTTGCAAAAGAAATGTTTTCCTTCTTCTCTAAGGCTAAATAGTATTCCATTCTAAATATATACCACTTTTTCTTTATTCATTCATACACTGATGGACATTTAGACTGATTCATTATCTTAGCACATAAATATAATATATAATCTATTATATAAATATGCCAAACTATGTGTATGTATAGTTGATTCTGGATTGTATGAATGCTTTATATAATCAATAAAGAAAGAACAAAAATATTTTTAAAGAAAATCTAAAATTGAATAAAAGTAGATCAGTAGAGATAAAAAATTGATAATTTACCTTCACTAAAAAATTAATGAAGTCAAATATATTTGGGATACATATTTTCATGATGTATTATAAGATATAAAGGACTGCAACAAGTATTTAACTTCATCTAATGGGTTTTTTTTTAAGTATTTTGTGGAAATTCTACAATTATTTTTTGAATCTCTGAAACTAATGTAGGACAGAGTAAATGAGAAAAATACGTTGATGTTGATGGGAATTAAGGTTGTAACTATGGGAGTAGAAAGATATCAATATGAAAATTTAAAAAGAAAAAGAGAGCACTGTGGCATTAGGTTTGAATTTGAGATGTCAATATGAACTTATAATATCTTAAAATAAAACATGTTTCTAATCTTGGTGCACGGAAAAATCTGGGCTCAAAGATCCCAGATAGTGTCCAGGTCTTGATTTTTTAAATACTATTCTTCATTAAAAGGACACATGGCTTCTTGTTAAAATGTCCGCATCTACATAGGGGGCAGTGAAAATTTGTGAGTCTCAACATCTTGTTTTGGCAGAAAGAATTAAAGTACAAATATACAGATGGTGTAGTTTCAAAAGAAAACAGGAACTAGCTTGGAGAGTCTCACAGTGGCCAAATTTGAGTATATTGGAATATCAGAAAGAATATTGATAACAATGATTTATTTCTTTCTAAATGCCTGAGTTCACACTGACTCATAAAAAGTCGAGAGAGGGGAAGAGGTAGGACAGAATGTGTTATATAGAAAAATTTCAACTAACTCCATGTAAAAAAGAAAAAAAACAGAATAGGAGTATTGTACCAACCCTTTTACAACTATTAATGGAGTAATTGATAAAGAAAGGGATTGTTAATAAGTGTTAAAACCATCAGTTGAAGGTGTGTTAGGGAAGAGGATCTCAAAGTATCATCTTGCAATTACAAAGTACCAGCCTGATAATTACAAAGGAACTTTGCAATGTAAATGTCTGATGGACAACACATTAGCACAGTGATCAACATACCATCATTTTACTGGGACAAACTGACATTAACACCCTCCAGATGCTATGAATTGAGAGGCTCTCAATACTACATATGAAGAATATTTTCACAAAAATAATATCTTTAACATTTTTTTCATGAGAAAACAGTTATAAAAGATCCAAATTGTGCAGCAGTCTATACTAGTCTAGACATCTCAAAAATATCAATGTCATGAAACATTTTTTTAAATGTAGGTTTGTGTTCCAGGACAAAAATTGAAGAAACTTGATAACAAAATGTCATGTATGATCCGTGATTGAAAAATATAACTTTTAAAGATATTTTCAATTTTGAAAAAATATGAGCTGTGTAACGGTATTGCTAAATCAAGGTTGATAATGTTATTGTGGTTATATAGGAAAATGTCATTTTTAGTTGATACTTGCTGAAGTTTTAGGAACGTAATGTCACAAGGCCTACAATTTATTTTCAAATGGTTCAGAAAGCACATACACAATGGAAATATATTTTTAAATGTCTACAATTGAAGAATCGAGGTGAAGGCAATTATACATTTTACTACTTATCCAACTCACACGTAAGTTTTAAATTGTTCAATACAAGAAGTTAGGGAAAAACAGAAATGAAAAGCCTGAATACTCCTACAGCCACAAATTAAATTTATTCTACTTCTCCAAACCTCACACATGCAAAACAACACGCAGCAGGTATATAGGCAAATTCTTCCAGATTTTCTGTAAGTAAATACATTTGACCCTTGAAGAACACAGGTCTGAACTGTGTAAGTCCACTTATGCGCAGATTTTCTTCTGCCTTTGGCACCCTGAGACAGAAAGACCAATCCTTCCTCTTCCTCTTCCTCAGTCTACTCAACATGAGGACAATGACGATGAAGACCTTCAAAAGAATCTACTTCTACTTAATAAATAGGAAACATGTATATTTTATTTCGCTTATGTTTTCTTAATGACATTTTCTTTTCTCTAGCTTACTTTATTGACAGAATACAGTATATAATACACATAACATACAACATACGTGTTAACTGTTTATGTTATTGGTAAGGCTTCCAGTCAACAGTTGGCTATTAGTCATTAAGTGTTTAGGAATTAAGAGCCTACACAGGGTTTTTCAACTGTAGAAGAGGCCAGAACTCCCCTAAACTTCACATTGTTTAAGGGTCAATTGTGCTTCCAAATCCATATACTTCAAGAGAATAGAAAAAGAGAAAATGCTTCTCACTAATTTTTATTTTACTTAAATGCTTAATGGAAAAACTTAAAAAACAGTATGAGATTTCAAATGTAGGCTCCATCTACTCATGAATATAAATGTAAATATCTTAAACCTAAGTTAGTAAGATGAATCCAGCAACATATAATAAATTGGTAATATATTAAAACTAATTAGTTTCCTATTAAGAATGCAAGATTGTATATTATTAGAACAAATTCACTAATTCAAATTATAATAGAGATTACGTCAGTAGGTGCTGAAAAGCATTTAATATAACTTGGAATAAATTATTTAAAATAACATATAAACTATAGAAGAAAAATCCCTTAAACTAATATAGGTTATCACAAAAAATCTATCACAAATGTCATAAATTAGTGGTCAAATTGAAATCTTACTTGTTAGAGGTCAGGAATAAGCCAATTGTATCTCTTATAACTGTAATGAAAAGATTAAAAAGTAATAAATCAAACTTATTTTTATAGATAACATGGTTGTTCATATAAAAAACAAGTTGACTGATAGGTTATTAGAACTAATGAAGATGGTAAAGCAAAATAAAAATCTTGTTTTAAAAAATGTATATAGTTTTACAGATAGGTGTGTGTGAAATACAATTATACAGCTGTATGTAATTATAAGGTTAAACAGTTATACAACTATATCCATATAAAACTATATATAACCATACACTGTGTATTAGTCTGTTCTCACACTGCTAATAAAGACACACCTGAGACTGGGTAATTCAATTTATAAAGGAAAGAGATTTAATAGACTCACAGTTCCACATGGCTGGGGAAGCCTGACAATCATGGTAGAAGGCAAAGGAGAAGCGAAGTCACATCTTGCATGGTGGCAGGCAAGAGACAGCTTTTATAAATCTGATGATTTAGAAAATCATCAGATCTCGTGAGACTTGTTCACTAACAGAGAACAACACGGGAAAGACCCGCCCCCACGATTCAGTTACCTCCCACTGGGTCCCTCCCATGACACATGGAAATTATTACAATTCAAGGTGAGATTTAGGTGGAGACCCACAGCCAAACCATATTATACAGGATTGTTAATTTATGTGTAAACTTGTTCAGCCCACGGTACACAGATATTTGGTGAAACAGGTCTACATGTTGCTGCGCAGGTATTTTAGATGCAATTAACACTTAGATAGAATATGAGCAAAATATAGTACCCTCCATAACGTGGGTGAGATTCATGCCATCAGCTGAAGGCTTAAGAAAGAGACAGACCTCCCCTAGGAAGAGGACCTTAGGACTCCAGCAGTGACATCTGCTCTTCCTTGTGTAGGCATCCAGCCTGCTGGCCTGGCCTGCAGATTTTGAATTTATCAGTCTCCAAAATTCAGTGAGCCAACTACTTAAATAATCTGTGTGTGTGTGTGTATTATATATATATGTATTATCTATTAT
>NW_012101587.1:7104767-7120190 GCF_000951045.1 Mandrillus leucophaeus | reverse complement strand
ATATACAATACACACACCTCTTTCCCTTTCTCTAAAAATATGACTTCTAATCAAATTGATCTATAGATCCAATGCAATTCCTATAAAAAATCTTGTGAAAGTATACATACACAAGTGTATGTGATTGTATACAAATTGACAAGAATATTTTAAAATATATGTAGAAATGCAAACGACTAAGAAGAAATCAAGATGAGGTGATTTTTCTTAATCTATATCAAGAATTAATGTGTCATTGTTTAAGAATTAAGGTAATGGGGTATTAGAACAGGAATAGTCAAATGGATGGAAAATAAAGAGTCCAAAAGGAACAAAGCACAGATTAAATCTTGATTAATGACAAATACACTCCATTACATTCTCAACTTGGATTTCAAGAGAGTAGACAAATACAGCCTATAAAATGAATGTTATTGAGTCAATTCAGAATCCACATGGGAAAAAAAATCAAACTAGTGCCAAAATTAATGCCTATTAATGTGTATTAAAAATCCATTGCAAAAAGCACATTTTCAAAGGCAGTGTGGTAACACATTGTTATAACTTTAGATAGGATTTCTTCAATGAAAAAATAATAAATGTAGTCTGTATGAAAGGACATTACATAAATTCAACTACATTAAAATCAAGTGCTTTGGCTCCTGAGGGACCCAGAAATATTGACTTCTGAACTATTCATTGTGGTTGTTAACTAAGAAAAATATATTTTACACCTATCAAATAAAAACTTATTTTGTCTTTTATGCGAAGTCTGTTCCTTCTTCCCTAGAGACCTTGAAGACCTGTTGTTCAAGAAGGAGAAACTGAAGAGCGAGAAGGGAAGTGAGAGCCAGCAGTCCAGACAGAACCAGGCCTGAGCTGGGAGAAAGGGAGACAGTTTGTGAAAGGGAAGTAAGACAGTGGTTCTGAAAGATACTGAGTCCCGAAATTGAAAAGAAAGGTTTAGTTATGCCCAGATGCTGTTAAATGGTAGTGAAGGACACTTGGAAAGAGCAAGTTTGAAAAATGTAATTATAGAAATATAAAAAGAGGTGCCCTGCTAGTGCTTGGAGTCTTGCTCCATTTAATAATTGGTTACATATATTGACAAGCTGATTCCCAGAGAACAAACTTTCTGTAAGTTAGAAGGAGGGGTATCATAATCACAAATGATGTAAAGCAGACCTCTATGTTCAATGGCTCATTAGTTAACCGTAGGTATATTTGCTAATCAGCACAAGAATCTACTCTAAAAACACATATTGAATGTGATGTATTAGGAGATTTAGGGATTATATAATTAAAATATTTATACCTTCAGGCTTAAGGAGATTCATTCTTTTGAAGATCTCTCTGCTTTTTATGTTCTCACACTTGTAGAGTTTATTACTGCTTTTTTTTTTTTTTTTTTGGAGATGGAGTCTGGCTCTGTCACCCAGACTGGAGTGCAATCGTGCGATCTCAGCTCACTGCAGCCTCCACCTCCCAAGTTCACGCAATTCTCCTGCCTCAGCCTCCTGAGTGGCTAGGATTACAGGTGTGTGCCACCACGCCCGGCTAATTTTTGTATTTTTAGTAGAGATGGGGTTTCACCATGTTGATCAGGATGGTCTCGAACTCCTGACCTCGTGATCTGCCCACCTCTATTACTGCTTTATAGCAATGCAGCTGTATCCTAAAATCTTCCCCAATTTGACTCCTTTTGTGTAATCCCCCAGAAGCATCATTGGATCCTAGGTTATGCACCAGGTTGGAGGTATGGAATGGAAGGATGCTTGGGCCTCACCTATTCTGATTGGTTAAATGGGGAGCCTTCCCTCAGAGAATTCAACAAAAATCAATTGGAAATTGGACATTAGCTAAACGGACAAGTACAGGTGGACTGAACACAAAAGGGAATTCTACAAACACATTTACAAGATTAAGAAGTATCTTTTTGTCTTAAGAGATGTATTGCTATGTTGCACAGCCTGGCCTGCTTGAGTAACACAGCAGCGCATCTATGGGCTCAAGCAGTCTTCCCACCTCAGGTCTCAAATAACCGGGACTGCAGGAATGTGCCTCTGTGCCTGGCTAAGGTTTCAAGTTTTGCTACTATATCTTGTCATTCTTGTATCTAATTACAAGAAATTTGTTGGTAAATATAGGTAAATATTAGGAACACTAATACTGCTCTGATGTTCGTCATGTGTTTCTCTGTATAGTATTAACTAAGCAGCACTGGGAAAAATGCATTAATCGCTGCTTTGTATGTCAAGCTTGATATTATAAAAATCCCTGTTAAAAAAGAAAAATACATGCCTCCAATATCCCAGAGGACTTAACAGGTTTATGGCTTGCTTCCTAGTTTGAAAAATGCTGACCTATAAAACTAAATTATTATTCTTTTAAAATGTGTTTCCACAGGAAGTTATCATTAAAAATGAAAAAATATCTGTATAGTTTAATACTTTATTTTGTATCAAAGAACAAATTTTAAAACATCCTCAAAGACATTGTGAACTATTTATAAATCTTCATGAAACTTTGTGAAAACTAGTTTGCCTTATTCTCCATTTAAAAATTTCAGATATCAGTATTAGATATCCAATGTCCCCTTAGTGACCTAGAGCTGTAATGAGCATGACAGACTGATTCCAGACAATTCAGACCTACTTTCCTATTTCACAGGTGGATATTTCAGCCTATATAACAGCTCCATTTTAAATTAATGGATATATTTTTGGTAGTAAATGAAAGACTCAATTTTAATTCACCTAATAGTCTCCTTAATGATATTTAATTAGGACAGCTGTTAAGGGTACATGATCGTACATACTTCATTTGGTTTTCCCCATTAAATTAGCACTACTATTATTTCACTCTTTTATTGGAAGCTTACTAATGGGGCTACATATTTTTGTGTGTGTGTATATATATACTCTAGATATATATAGATATAGATATAGCTCTAAGAAACTTTTATAATACTAGAATATGCTTCCTGATTAGGTCGAACAGTGATTCTTTTTCATGTTAATAATTGGATTAACCTTATTAAGAATTTAGAATCTCCTATTCCCTTTTCTCAGAAAAATCTCTAAATTGGAGGACCGCTACAGAAGTTCTATCATTAGCTAGATATATCAGCTGACAATGATTCAGTGATCAAAGTGATGATGTGATAAAGATGCAAATATTTGATGGTTTTTTCCCCAAGAATTCTACTTTGCATCAATATTACAGTGATGTGACTTTGAAATACACTCTTAAGAAATTAATTATCCCTGTAGATATTATACATGTTTTACTTCTGATAGTTGTTTTCTATAGTCTGGCAAATTATTATAAAATAGAAGATTTCAAATTGAAGTTCTGTATTTTTTAATCACATAAAACTACCACAGGAATGTTTTCATTTCTAAATATATAACTAACTCCAATGTGTATCTGCTTTTCCAGGGAACATTGATTATAAATTCAGCCTTAGTCCAACCTACATATGTATCTAGTTCTCCCAACTGATTTTATAGGCCTTCGGAATTATTCCATTTATTAACTACTCCCTCATGTAAGTGAAGTTTATTAGGCAACAATTTAACTCATTCTGGTCACTGGCTTATCAGTTCTTTGATTTAATAGTATTACACAAATATCACATAATCCAATATTATCATATTTTCTATAAATCTATAGAACCAAACCAAACAAGACACAAAATCTAAAGAAGAATGAAGAGAGAAATGCTGTTTGTTAAAATGTCTATGGAATGTCTTCTTTGTGCAAAATATGACAAATAAATTCAGGAAACTAATTATAATATCTCAAATAATCAAACCATAGGAACACTTAGAAAAAACAGGTGGGTCACATTTGAATTACTGATAATGTAAAAATGCTCATAACAATCAGGAAGAAATTATTATAATTTCCAGAAAAAAAAGGCTTTGGGCTGAACATAGTAATAATTCAATAGCCTTCCTGAATTGGTATGCATTTAGAGAAAAGGTTTTAAAATTATGAGAAAATGCAGTGGAGTATATTTGCTAGCATTAATAGTATTAGTAATAATGCTGATTTATACAGATTGTATTAAACAAATAAATATAATGTATTTAACAATCCTCCCATTAAAAAGTGGGATATATTTCTGTTCTCCTTGAATGTGGTCTTGCCTATGACTTCTCTGATACTAAGGTAAAATGGAAAGAGTGGTACACCATTTCTGGAAATAGCCTTTTTGAAGAGTGGCAGTTCCCATGCTGGTCTCAAGCCTAGAGATGTCATGTAGAGAATAGACTGCTCTATTAGAGAACCCTCATGGAGCAGCTCAGAAACTACATGGAGGGAGAGAGATAGCAGTCAGGGCTACCTTTCCCACCAAGGTAGCAAGCCTGTCAGTGGAATCATCTTGAACAACGTGGCCCTGCCTCCAGCTATCAGCAGAAAACCATTGAACACCAGACAGAGCAAGGAAATTGACAAGACCCTCCTCAATTTCTAACCCACAAGATCATAAGAATACATTCACCATAGTTTTAAACTCCTAAATTCAGGATGACATGTTGAGTGGCAATCAAAACTAGAACAGAATGTTTTATCAGTGCAACATTTTGTATTTTAAAATTAAGTGATATATGCTGTTAGTTTTCATCCAAATAGCAGATTATGAAAACTCTGCAGTGAGAAAATTAGCTGGCATTTCCATGCAGGCAAACTTTGAGGCACAAATTGAGCAAAAGTGGCCCAGAAAATACGGAATCTGTCTTCTTAAGTGAATACTGTTACTTAGAATGTGACTGAATAAGCACAAGATTCGATATATGGCATCTTTTAATATTTATAGTTATATGAAAGTTTCTCTACGTGCCAGTAATTTATGCTATTTTCTTAATCTTTACAAAAGTTATGTTTATTTTTAACTGAAAATAAGAACTGATTAACATCTTTTTGAGAAATGGAAAAATTTCCCTTACCATTACGTTAATGTAAGAATATGGTGATGGCTCTAAAGAAATCAGTTATGAAGGAATAACTGTTCTATGGCAGGCAAAACAGTATACAGAGTAATACAAAATAAAAAAATATGTTTTCAACCATAAAGTATAATCTATTGTACCTGAAATAATATAAGATTCCAGGATAAATGGAACACTTCAAAAAAAATCAATTGAACTTGACAAATTTTGAAGATATTTCAAGAACTGCTATTTCTCAAGCTGACAATCTTTTTTATAAAGTAGAAAAATTAGCAACATTTTAGCCAAATACAGATCTCCTGCAAGTGTCCTGAAAAATAAGTGAATAATGAATTATTTTTAGGAGAGCAATCATGGTAATTTTCTTCACGAGCTAAAAATTGTAATCACTGTTGATGTGATACAAGGAGCTATGACTCAGAATTCTTACATTAATTTTCTTTATTTGGTTGAGAAATAGGTAGGAGAAAAAGGTAGCAGCTACCAGGATAAAAGCTGATGAGGGGCATTGGGAGTTGCACAGCACTGCAGAGACAAAAATTACAACTCTTGGCAGCCAGGGCAGACAACCTTGAGAGTGAAGATGACAAAGTTGGCAAGTATAGCCATGGAAGCCCAATATTTGGTGCCACGTTTCCCTCAGTGTATCTGCAAATTTCTCAGAGCCTAGAGGCTGAGAAGCCTAACAGAAAGCAGCAGCTGAGTCTAAGAAGCTAATTAGAGTTTTCACTGGGCTCAAATGCATGGGAGGAAAAAAAAGAACGTTCAGTGCCCAGAAATGAGTAAATTATGAAAAGTAGATTAGAAGGAAAATATAAAAGAAAACAGAAGAGATAGATGGAACATAGCGTAAATTTGGAATCCAAGAAAAGCAACCATGAGAGAATAGATGAGAAACACTACCTGATCATGATCAATAAGTTTCTAAAACATCTGAACAATATCAAGTCCCAGAGTCACAAAGGGCCACAAACTAAAGCAAGGTCAACAGATCTACGGCAATACCGATGGTGGGTGCCTAGGAATGGAGCTAGAAATGGGAATTGACCGCAAATGAGGGATTTCTTTGAGGTAATAGCAATATTCTAAACCTGACTTCTAGTATGAGCTGCACAACTCCCTAAGTTTACTAAAAATCATTGAGTTGTACATTAAAATCAGTGTATTTACTGTATGCAAATTGTGCCTTGATAAACTTAAAAAAAAAAAGAGTAAATATGAAGAAAACCATATCTAGAAATATTGAGTGAGATGCTGCAAAAGAACAAAGAGAAAGAGATATTCACAGCATCCAGGCTGGGTGTGGTAGCTGACATCTATACTTCCAGTGCCATGGAAGGCTGAGGTGGGAGGATCACTTGAGGTCAAGAATTCAAGATCAGCCTGAGCAACATAAAGAGATCCTTATGTCTACAAGCAATAACAACAACAACAAAAAACAGGAACAAAGAAATGAAGATACCAAACCTTCATTTAAAAAAAAAACAAAACTACTAACCACTGTCTTATAAATATGTAAATATATAACTAAAGGATAATAAAAAAGTAAAACAAATTCACTTTTTCTTCTTTTTTTTTTTTTTTTTGAGACGGAGTCTCGCGTTGTCGCCCAGGCTGGAGTGCGGTGGCGCGATCTCGGCTCACTGCAAACTCCGCCTCCCGGGTTCCCGCCATTCTCCTGCCTCAGCCTCCCGAGTAGCTGGGACTACAGGCGCCACCTCGCCCGGCTAATTTTTTGTATTTTTAGTAGAGACAGGGTTTCACTGTGTTAGCCAGGATCTCTCCATCTCCTGACCTCGTGATCCGCCCGCCTCGGCCTCCCAAAGCGCTGGGATTACAGGCGTGAGCCACCGCGCCCGGCCGACTTTTTCTTTATTTATTCAAAATAAAATGTCTAAAAGAAAAAAAAGAATGAAAGTGGAAGTTAAAGAGCATTGAAAATGAATATTAGATCATAGATTTAAACACTACATTTGTCATTACATTAACAATAAATTGATTAAATATTTTAATTAAAAAGCAGATTGTCAGATTGAATTTTAAAACCTGTTGTATGTGAATTGTATACATTTTAATAATTGGGGTACAAAAAGGATGAAAGTTATGACTGGAATAAGAAATACTATGCAAACATTAGCTAAAATATGGTTAATATATTACAGCTGAGATTATAAATGGGCTCAACAGTTTTAGCATACAATAGATCACTAATAATAGTATACACACTTTTTTTATATCCTCTGACCTGGAAATTTTACTTCTAGGAAATTATCATGTAGAAATAGATAAAAATTAAGCAGGAGAATGTTCTTTACAGCATTATTTACAATAATATTTTTAAGTTGGAAACAATCTTGTCAATCTTGTCACATAAAGTTAAGTAATTTGTATACATTTATAAATGAATATCTGCATGTAACAGGTCATAGTCTGCAGTTATTTAAAGAATAAAGTAGATTTCCATATACAGATGGGAAAATGTATATGCAATGCACTTTTTTAAAAAACTTTGGGATAATTCAGAGAGCATATTCTTATATTTTACAACAAAATATGTGTCTGCAAATGGATATAAAAATCCAGGACACTACCCACCTGCTCATTAATAATAGTGATTTCTTATGAATAAGATTAAAAATAATCATAATTTTTTACTATTACTTAACAGTTAAATATTTTACAATAATAAATATCAAAAAATAGATTAAAGTAGAATTCATGCTATAATATCATACCAGAACAGAATTTGTGCCATACTAGTACTTCTGGAGTACTGAAATCAAGTATCAAAATAATATCTAATGCAAAGGACATTTTATTGCAACTTCTTAGGGATGACATTAGTTGAATTTTAAGAATCATGTGTTAGGTTCAATTTATAAATCACTGTTAGATAATCCTTAATCCACCTGTGTGTAGCAATCTAGAAAATAACATCAGATGTAAAGTCAATAGGTAGATTTATTGTCAAAGTCTCTTTGCTTAGTGGAGTGCTTGAAAATTTCTTGGTAAACTTGTCCAAGGGTATTTTATTGCTTTTTTTAAAAAAATATGTCATTATGTTTGCATGCACTAATAAAAGAGCAGCTGTGTTCCCTTCAGGTCCACAGTGAATGAACATGCAGTGTGGAAGGACTGAAGTAGACTCTGTGGTAGAATAAGTGGTGAACTATACAAACTGAAGCCAAGAAGCAAAATGTTTCATCAAGATCCTGGCCAGAAATAAGGACTGCAAAATTTTTAAGAGCACCAAGTACTCCAATAACGACTCATCCTTGAGGCCGGGAGAAAAATCAATTCCATTAGTGTGTGTACTCAGAAAAGTGCCCCGTGAGAACCATGTGAAATAGGTTTCGTAGCAATACAACTTCTATTAGCAGGGCCCTCGGAGTTAGTCAATAATTTATCATTACGTGAACTGAGCTTGGGAAAATCATATTAAGCCTAAGCAAATAAGGAACAGAGTTTGATCTGACTCTTGTCCTTTATTAATCCGGAATTGATTTTTGGGTCAGACACCAAATTTTAAGTGGTTGTATGTGTTGTCACTCAGATATGTTTTTTTCATTTTGGTGTTCCAATGAATCGTAGAGACATGAACCTTGGCTTAGAATATTTGCATTTGCTAAGATGAAAGTCAAACCATTCAACTTTACAGAACAAAGGAAAGTTAAGGGCAGAAACAAGAGTATTGGGAGTTTGCTTTGTGCATGAGACACTGCTTGAGTATTGCACTGGAGGATATGGAAAGGTTCCTTAATCAAGTGCCTCAAACAGCAAGTCTGAACTTCTTCATTAATGTCAGAGGACAGAAAAGTTACCCTTATCTTAGCCTGTTATGTTGATATAAGATATTCACACACAGAATTTTCCAAATTCGATAGATTTTCGAATTATGAGACACTTAAATTCTTATTTTAAACATATTTGCCAATGAAATTACCCATGATTATAAGCAT
This sequence comes from Mandrillus leucophaeus, assembly GCF_000951045.1. Taxonomy (NCBI): domain Eukaryota; kingdom Metazoa; phylum Chordata; class Mammalia; order Primates; family Cercopithecidae; genus Mandrillus; species Mandrillus leucophaeus. The sequence continues at coordinate 7,111,294 of NW_012101587.1, read as the reverse complement.
GATTTCAAGCTAACTGTAACAGGAATAAAATCCTACATTACATTTTAATAAGGTAGTAGCAATCTTGAGTTATTAAGAAATGTTGTATATGCTGCACACTGTTAGAAATATGTTAGCATGGTATTGTTGGCCACTCACGGATTATCACACAGATAAGGGCACCTTCGGAAGCAAATGTTCACTTCATGTTACGCTCACAAAGTTTTGAGACTGTAAAATGTATGGCACAATTTGAAGTATTTGGCCACTGTCCGTGACACGAATGGGTTGTATAAACTGCATTTACATCCAGTGAAAAAAGTAAACTACCGCGCTGATGAAGATAGCTGAACAGACCTTAGAACACTACCCTAGAACTAAATGTATGATCCTGTGGCATGCTAGTGGATCCCCTGAACACACTAAACCTTTGATTAAAGATTTGTAAGAAGAAAATAATAAACTAATTTCCAGAACTATATATATATTTACATTGGAAAGAAAATGAAATGGAAAATAAAATAAGCAACAGCTTCAAATTTATTTAATTACGTTTATTTGAAACCTTTTTTCAAAAGCCAAGCAATGCTCAGCACAGAGAATTAGAATTCAGACAAAACCATGTTCAGTATTAGTTTGTAAAATCTAAAATGTGATTAGGACAAGAGGTTAGTACTGGGAAATAATTTCTACTAGTCATAGTGAATAAAACTGTGCAATTTTAGTAAAAATGAAATTAGTGGAGATCTTTTTACATATTTACAAATATCTGTGAACACTGGGGCATCCAGTTTCTCCATCATGGCATTAGAAGCAGTGTAATTCAATGGTAAGAATATGCACCCCAGAGTCAGAGAAAGACCTGGATTGAAGTTTTGACTCAGTTGTATATTCACTTTGGAAAAGTATTCAATCTCTCTGAACTTTGTGATTACCTCATGTAAAACTTAGTATTAAAAATAAAAAAAAAGTTATTGGATTGGTCAACAGTAAAGATAGTGTCGTATATAATTCACATCAAAAATTTTGCACTCTAGGATGTTGAATTAAATGTCTCCTAAAACTGCCACCTTATGTATTTTAAGTCCACCCCAAAGGTTTCTCTGTACACAGTGAACCGTAACCTAAATGGAGGTGTAAGCAGACCATAACTGAGGTTGTGCCAATCACTGAACTTCGACCAATCAAAAGGGACCACCCACTCAAGCTGTGTTCCAACAAGGGAAAATTTGAGCTGTCACCAATTATTCTATGTGACTTTTCGCTTTTCCTGTCCATGAATCTTCTTCCACCACATGGCTGTACTGGCGTCTCTCTGAGCATACTCTGGTTCCAGAGGCTGCCGGATTGGTGAAGTGTTCTTTGCTCAGTTAATCTCTGTTAAATTTAATTTGGCTAAGGATTTTCTTTTACAAGGTCAATGTAAAACCCCTAAGCTGGGACCACGTACTTTTACACGGTTCAGTATTGACAGGAGGGAAGCCCACAGACAGAAGGACCCAGATCTCAATCTAGGGTTTGGACTTTGCCTCTCAATGAAACGAATCCATAGGTTTTTGAATGAAGACTTGATAGTAATCGGATTATATTAAAAACAGATTTCGCTAACTTTTTCATTCAGAGTATGCTAGAGGGAGGGAGGAGGGAAAGGGCAGAGCCATGGAGATTCTTTAAAAGTTATTTCCCAAAAATCTTTAGCTCACAGGACAATGGGAATAGGAAAAGTGAGGTAAAGACATCATATTTAAATATATTTTGAAAGACATCAGGGTTTTCTGATGGATTGGACGTGAACTGTCTGAAAAAGAGATAAATCAAGAACAACTCTAATTATTTGACACTCTAATTAAAAGGATATAATTTTCATCAATTTAATCAGGAAAGGCTGCAGGTGAAGCATTTTTTTTTTTTTTTTTTTTTTTTGACGGAATCTCACTCTGTTGCCCTGGCTGGAGTGCAGTGGAGAGATCTCAGCTCACTGCAAGCACTGCCACCCGGGTTCAAGAGATTCTCCTGCCTCAGCCCCCTGAGTAGCTGAAATTACAGGTGCCTGCCACCGTGCCAGGCTAATTATTGTAGTTTTAATAGAGATGAGGTTTCACCATCTTGGCCAGGCTGGGTGATCCACCCGCCTTGGCCTCCCAAAGTGTTAGGATTACAGGTGTAAGCCACCACGCCTGGCCAGTGAAGCAGATTTATGAGGAAAGACCAGAAACTCAATTCTGGAGAGGTAAAGAATGAAAAGTCTATCTATGAGAATGAAGTTAGGAACGTCAGGTGTACAGATAACCTTTTCAGACGTTCGTGAGAGTGGTGGGCTGATGAGATGTACTTGGCAGTCATCAGCATGAACATGACATTTAAAGTCATTGCTAGGCTCCCCAAGGTCAGCATCCAGAGGAGAGCTCAGCAACAAAGACAAAAGCGATCAGTGAGGTATGAGGGAAACCAAAGCAGCACAATAGAAAGGAATCCTAGAGATGAAAGTATATTGAGGAAGAAACGACATTCTGCTGGGTCAAATACTGCTGTTCATTGGTGTAATGCATTAAGAATTGTTGAGTGAAGTGGAAAATGTCGCATATGAAAGTTATCAGTAACTGATAACATGATGACAAACATGGCTTCAGAGAAGTGGTGGAAAAGGGTCCTGACTGCAGTGGGTTTGAGAGAGAATGAGGAATAGAAAATAGGAGAAAGCAAATATAGACACCTACCTGTTTTAAAGCATGTTTTTGGTTTGCTTTTACAGAAGCAGTTAAGTGCTGTTGTTTCATTATGTGGGGGAGCTGGCAGATTGTTTATAAGCTAAAAGGAGTAAACTCATCAGGAAGAGAAACTTATTGATGTAGGTAACAAATAGATAAGTGAATACTTTTTTTCTAATTGTTTATTATGGAAATTTTGAAAGAAAGAAAGTAAAGAGAATATTATCGTGAACACCCACATATCTAGAAACCAGCTTTAATAATTGTGAACATGCTTTCAATCTTGTTTACTAATCACCCCACTTGTTCTTATTGTGTTTACTTATTTATGTATTTTAATTAATTTTTGCTGCAAGATTTTAAAGCAAATTTCAGATATACTACTTCTCCACTGAAGCTGGTATGTTTTCCTAAATGAAAATGATATTACAATTTTACGTAACAATATGGAATTAACCTAACAATTTTGACCTCAATCACTTAGTATTATTTGAATAGTATTTAATATCTGGTTCATATCTGAATGTTTCCAATTGAATCTAAATATTTTTCTTATAGCATATTTGTTTAATTCAGTATTTAAATAAACACAAGCACTAATTTTGGTTGTTATGTCTTCTGTATCTATTTTACTCTCCATTTTTTTTCTTATTTAATCATCAAAACCAGCCCTAAAGAATATCAAACTTTCTGCATTTAGTTTATTGCCTCTTCCTAATATGAGCTAACTTGCTCCTCTATTTCTTCCAGGTGTTGCAGAAGTACAATTAGACCTTGAAAGTTAATTAGCTAACAGTTCAATTACGTCTGTACGTGATGAATTTTAGAGACCATGCCTCACACTCCCCATTTCATCACATTTTGAGGCACTTATACCTATGTGGCCTCTTTTGTTGATGCTGATATCACTGAGTAATGTGCAGTCTGAACCTTTCTCATAACATTCCCCATCAACTCTTCACCTAATGCTTACATCATTGACTGATACATCAAATGTGATCTAAATTCATTATTACATTACAGATTGCAATACAGTATTTTCCTAATTTTATCATCCCTTCTGGAGTCTTTTCCAGAAAGTAGGAAGTTAACCTAAAAGAAAAGTCAGAGATGTATGGCAGGATTAATGCAAATTTTGCCAATTTTCTGAATCATGCATGGGCACCTTAGCAAACTCTGGTTGAAAAAAGGAGCTGTTTCTTTAAAAAAAAAAAAAAAAACTTTATCAATGCAAGGATTTTAGATATATTTAATGCTTTCAATCTTTTTTGTTCGTGCTTGAATTCTCTCCCTTTAGTCAGAGTGAATATATTCAAGTTTTCTGCTATACATTTTCTAAAAATTAATAAACAATTCTTTGTTTAGGTTTGTGGCAAATTTGAGCAGAAAGTACAGAGTTCCCATAGCCCTCTGTCCCCACCCATGCACAGCCTCCCCTGCTGTCAACATTCCACACAGCAGTGGTGTATTTGTTATAATCGATAAATCTACATGGACACATCGTTGTCATCCAAAATACATAGTTCACATGAGGCTTCACTCTTGGTGTTTTACATTCTGTGGGTTTGGACAAATGTGTAATGACATAGATCACATTATAGTATACAGAGTGGTTTCACTGTCCTAAAAATCCACTGTGCTCTGCCTATTCATCTTTCTCCCCTTTAACCTCTGTCCTCCACAAATCTTTTCACTGTCTGCATAGTTTTGTCTTTTCTAGAATGTCACATAGTTGGAATCATGCAGTGTGTAGACTTTTCAGATTGGCTTGTTTCACTCGGTAATATACATTGAAGTTTCCTCTATGTATTTTCATGGCATGTGTATTAGTGAGGGATCTCTAGAGAGAGAACCAACAGGATACATAGATGATAGATAGATAGATAGATAGATAGATAGATAGATAGATAGATAGATAGGCAGACAGAAAGTTGACAGCTAGATGGATGGATAAATGAATAGATAGATAAGAGGGGATTTATTTGGAGAATTGACTCATGTGATTATGGAGGCTGAGAAGTGCCATGATAAGCTATCTGCAAGTTGGACAACCAGGAATGTCAACAGTGTGGTTCAGTCCAAGTCTAAAAGCCTCCAAACCAGGGAAGATGAGGGTGTGACTCTCAGTCTGAGGCAGAGGGCCTGAGAACCTGGGGGCTGCTGGTACAAATCTTGGAGTCTAAAGACCAGAGAAGGCTGGAGTTCTGGGGTCAGGGCCAGGAAAAGAAGGGTGCTCCGGCTCTAAAAATGAAAGAGCAAAATTGCCTTCCCTCTATCATTTTATCCTATCTGGGTCCCCAGTAAAGTGGACGGTGCCCACCCACATGAGGGAGGCTCTTTCCCACTCTGTTCAAGGACTCACATGCCAATTTTCTCCGGAAACATCCTCACAGACACACCCAGAAATAGTGCTTTACCAGCTGTCTAGATTAACTTTATCCAGTCAAGTTGACACCGAAAATTAACCATCACAGCATGATAGCTCATTTGTTTCTAATGCTGAATGATATTCCATTGTCTGGATAGAACCCAGTTTGTTTATCTATTTACATACTGATGGATATTTTGGTTGCTTTCAAGTTCGGGTCAATGTGAAAACAAATGCAGCTATAAATATCTGTGTACCCATTTTTATGCGTACATAAATTTGCAGTTTATTTGGGTAACCTGCTATTTTTTTTACACACCACAGTAGTTTCTGATGGCTTCCAGGTAGTCCTAGGCTCATCGTGCAAATTTCTCTTCCCAAATCCACAGTGAGAATCTCTCTAATCATCTTTGGTTCTGTGCAACATGAAATGAGCAGGAAACACAAACTGTGATGTCATCTCATGGCACAGTTAGACTGTCTCTCAAAATTGGCCATCAGGCCTTCTGCTATGTTCTATTCTTTCTCTTGAGCATATTATTTCTTTTCTCAAATGTATAAATTTAAATGTTCAATTTTTAGAAAAAGCAATTCAAACACACAAAAAATGACATTTCTAGTTGCCTTATGAATATTCCTAGCTCATTTTGGTCAAAATAAGATCAACATTCTGCTTTTCAATTCTTTCATGTGCCTTATTTTTATTAACTCCAAACTGTCTATTATGTGGATTCAAATCATTGTGATTCTTCCCAGTTTATCCACCTTCATTGATGTCTATTACTTACAGAGTAAGTGCAACTGCTTAGCCTAAACCTTAAGTATTTGTCTACAACCTTAATTTATACTCCTTCTTTTGTAACATAAAAGCATACATAAACTCTGTGATTCCTGGCAAAACAGATTCAAGCACTGAACACTTTGTGCCTCAAATGTACACAACATGATCAGGAAATATGACCAGACATTAAGAAACTATTTGAAAATTGTCAGTGTTCCCTTTCCACAATAAAGTGATTTTTAATGTCATTTTATTTTTATAGTACCTTTGAATCTGGAAGAACAATATATAAAACGTTAATAGATAAATGCTAATCATTTTATACATTAAAAATGAGTTAGATATTAAGATTTGCTTGGGTAATGTGGGTGTTTCATTGGACTATTTAGCTTAAGAGTAGTAAAGGTATTTTTGACTAAAAAGTGTGATCTTTTTACTTGAGTGCCACACTTCATTTTATATGTAATAGACACAGTTTAAGGTTATGCAATTCAGTAGGTCAAATTGTACTTACTCATATAAGATTCTGCATTCATAATAGTTAGAGCCTTGTCTTTTCTGCAACGACAAAAAAAATATGTGGGTAACATGTTAATACCAGTTCTTTGGTTGCATATCAGGATCATCCTGTATAGCTTTTAGAAATGTAGTCTGGGGGCAGTGGCTCACACCTGTAATGCCTGTGTTTGAG
>NW_012101587.1:7089781-7103872 GCF_000951045.1 Mandrillus leucophaeus | reverse complement strand
AAATGACCTCAGTGTCAAACTAAAGGTGATTAATTAAATGCATATTGTTCAGTGAGCTACTCAAATGCATTATGGCCATTATATGACAATTTAGATCTAAATACACTGACACATAAAATATCTACTGTATACATTCTGTGCGAAAAAGAAAATGCTAAGTAAAAATGTGTACCATAGAATATACATATACGTATTTTTTTTCTTGTTTCAAAGTAAAAAATATATATGTTATATATATATAAATATATACATTTTCTTGTATATATGTAAAAAATTTAAGTCTAGGAATATATACCATATCGGTAATGTGTATTTTTGTCTGAGTGGTAGGATTATGTGATCGTTCTTCACAATTTACTTATTTCTGGATCTCTTTTGTAGTAACTGTTGTTGTTGTTGTCACTTACTTAATGTTTTCATTTAAAAATCCACAGCCTATTAGCAAAATAAAAATGAAATAATTGACATCAATGAAATATGAAGAAAGGTAAGAGAAAAGTTTCTGGGGAAACTAGAGACTCTGTTGTCAGAGGGCACAAAGCTGATAAAATGTCTAGTACTTCCAAGTTGCCACTGTTAGAAGGCTGAGGTTACCCTGAGAGAATCACAGTACTTGGAGCACTGCTTTAGAACTCAATAGTACCTCGTTTACCTGCTTCCTGTTGCAAAGACCACATCTTGCCATCAGTTCATACACAGTCACCTCTGGCTTTGCCATGATCCTGAACACCACCAGCAAGCCCAGAGGATGCACGGGAAGTAAATACCAACTAAGTTGAGTGATCTAGAGTGTAGAAGAAAGGGGAGGAAAACCACCACTAAGCAAACTTCCCCTAGGAAGAACTAGTAGAAGTAACCAAATCACAGAAGTAATTAGACTGTATTAATGTTTACCATATGCTTAATTATGACCACCTCAATGAACATAAACATTCATATAGGTCAATTTCAAATGTCTAATTTCATCTTTAACGTCGTTGTTTCATTTTTGGCAGATCGGTGAGCTGGGCTCCTTATGTGCCTGAAAGAGTTTGAATTTCCTGTTAACTCCCAATCACTAGTATTTTCAACAAGAAATGTGCAATTGAGATCAAGTGCTGTTTAAGAGCAGCTAGGGTTTCCACGGGCAGACACTTGTAGTGAACAGAGTTATGGAGCAGCAAAAGTACAGATCTATTTGGAGAAAGAGAAAAAAATGCATTGTATTTTGCTTCAATTATAAAATACCATCCTCTCAAAGGTGGTTCTAAATTACAAAGGACTTTGATTTCTAGGTAGATTCTGGGTAGAGAAGACTTCCCTTCATATTGAGGCATTAATGATGCCTTTTAACCTGGGAAGCAATATGACTGGAGTCGTACTTTGAGAAGATTAATCAGGTTTGGTTGCAGAATGAAAGAGAAAATGAAGTCAAGAGATTGGTTTAGAGGCTGTAGCAGAAACTTAGTCATACATCAAAATGATCAAATATCAAGAAAAACAATTCTGAACTGCATAACTTGTATAAAGTAATTTTCAATGATTTTTTTTTCATGGTTATGATAAAAGAACTGGATTGGCAGAAACCTTTACCCTGAATCAAGAGTTAATTTGTCTTCGAGCTCATCTTAACGATATCAGAACATAGGGAGCAAACAATGGGGTGACTGCCCTCAGTGCTTGATTTTTAACGGTTTTGAAGAGAATAGTTACATTTCTTCTCCTAGTAAGAAATAATAAATACATTAAAAGAAATGAATTCCCTGCCCCTTTGTACACCGGTCTATTTCTTCAAAACATTAAATACTATTGATGAGATATCACCTTTTATAATTCGTGTTCATTAGAGTTCTCTTGTCAGGAAATGCAAATGAAATGTAGTATATACTAACAACTTTTACAGAAAGACTAAATAATCCTAAGAGAATCATATTTTCAAACTTGAATGTTAATAATTATGATGTACATTATGGTTCCGATATATGTATATGTTGTGGGATGAGACATGCTCTTAGTTTTTCATTTCATTTATTCATTTTGCAGTTTACATTATTGTCCCCTTTGAAGTAAAATGTAATAAGATGTTCTCAAATTTTATTGAGAGTTAACAGATGGCCAAAAAAAAGTTTCTTTTTATTTTTTTGTCAAAATACAACTTGTGTTTTGATTAATCTTTATATTCTAATAAGAACTCTTTCAGAATGCAGCCAGAAAGGGTAAATAAGTCTCTTTCATAGAAATGATAAAAATTTCCTTTAACAGACAAAGAGATTTATGGGAAAGTCATGTTTTCGCATTTGTCGCAGCTGCCAATAAACCAAGAATAAATCAAGTGAGACAAGGCAGGAGCCATTTTACATGTAATTCCTGATAAGATTATCTGTTTCAGCCTCTCTCTCTTCCCTTCCTCTGTGGAATTTTGCATTCCCTTACTGCTTTTAATGTTACCGTACTATTGCATATGTATTTTTACCATGCAATAACTCATATTTATTTTAAAGAACACTAGACATGAAGTCAGCGGATCACAAGGAATGAGGGGGTTTGGATGTGAGACCTTCTAAATATAATGTAAAGCTTATTATGATCTTTATGGTGGGTAGAGAGATGGAGGATAATAGGAAAGAAGTATTTGAACTACATTGCTGAAAGTAGCAAAAATATCAATCATTTATATATAGAAATTTGAGTAATACATGAACTACATGGTAAATTATTTGGGAAGGTTACATGTCTCACGTTTTATTATACCTTCTCTATCCGATGCCGTTGAATACACATGATGGGCCCAACAAGTTAAATAACTCAGTGAAATGTGAACATGCTTCTTTGTATTGAAGTTAAATTTAGTGAAGGCCACCCACTTTCAATAACATTGAAACACATATATTCTGTTGTTGCTGTCCATTAATAATTTATTTTTTCCCGTACAATGAAGTATGAAGGTATCAAAATAGGTTTCATAAATGTCCCATGAACTGTTATTTCAAAGCACACAAACTATATAAATTGGGAGTAGTAATTATATCTTTTACAACTAAATTCCTGTGTCCTGCATTATCAATTTAATGGAGCATGTTTTAGAACTCAAAAAGAAAATAATCATGTTGTTTAATATTGGACATTCTACACTTTATCTGAATAAAAAGAGTGAAACAGCAAATGCTAATATTTTTATATTATTAAAAGCTAATTAAGAAATCCCTACTGAAAACTTTACATCTAAATGCCTGGTTCTTTGGAGAGACATCTGAGTCAGGCTGAATTAAGAAACGAAGCATAATATTTATAGCCCTAAGAACTATGCAATGGCTCTTAAATTTGTGATTAACAGAAAATATAATAATTCTCTAAGGGGAAAAAATCATTCAAAACCAATTTTCAATTCCCCAAACATGTTATTTTTTAAAGCCCCAATGAGCCATGTTGAATATTCAACTTAATGAATAATTATCATAAAGTGTACTGCTATGATGCATTCTGAGATAATTCGAAGAGGAGTTTCACCTGGCAGATGGAATAAAATTTCCATTCGTTTAACTCCTAGATGTGTAAACAACATTATTAAGTCAATTTATCAAATGAATAAATACTATCGTGTGACAGTGTGGTTAATGGAGAAATTAAATATAAAGAGTAAAATTATGCTTTAAATATGGAAATTGCATTCCCTTTGGACTGGTATAATTGTAGCCTGGTGGTCAAAAAATACAAATCTAGAAAGAGAATGACAGAGGCTTTAACTCAATTGCCCCAGATTTTGACTTTTGGTTGTCTCAATTAATATAATTTTCTGTTGCTTATCACTTAACACATGGCTGTAGCTATTATTGTTTTTGATAGTTTTGTCTTTTAGGCTTCATACTAGTTATAAGTGGATTGCACATCACAGTTGCAGTGTTGAACTGTTCTGCGGTTGTCTTCATTTTACTTATGAGTTTCATACCTTTGAATGTTTTCTTTTTTCATGTTAGTGTCTTTTTCTTTCAGAGTGAAGCATTTTCTTTAGTATTCCTTATACGATTGGTCGGGTGGTGGTGAATTATTATAACTTTTGTTTGGAAAACTTTTAACTATGTTTTCAGTTTAGAAATATATTTCTCGGTTTGAGGATTTCCATTTGGTTTTTTAATTATTTCAATCTCTTCATTAAATATCTCTGATAAATTTCTGAATCACTTTTTTGTATTATCTTGGAGATCACTGCATTTCTTTAAAATTACTCTTGAATTACATGATACATGATACATGAGAGAACTCATGTGTCACTGTCTCTTTATGGTGGTCACTGGTTCCTTGCCCTGTCCATTTGGGGAGGTCATGTTCCCTGTTTGCTGTTGTTTCTTACGGATACATGCCTGTATCTTTTCATCGTAGGATTATTTGCTGTAGTCTGTGGATTGTTTGGGGTTTTATTGGCTATGTTTACTTAGAGAATCTTCATAATTTACCTACTGAACTTCTTATATTTTTTCACCAGTGCCTTTGTTTCAGCACTAGATGATGCTTAAAGCCCAAGTTTGCCTCAGCTCTAGCAAGTGATCAGAGAGCACTGCAGGACCAGAATGGGGGAGGTCCCCAAGGGGATATCCCAGTGGCGTGGAAGGCCTTGCAAGGGGTTTGTGCCCAGAGGACCATGGCACATACCTCCTGCAGAGTGCTGATGCTGAACAACCACTCTGATTTGGTATCTCCTTTGGCTGAGTGACAGAGCAGAGTTTCCAGAACTGTGGATGATGGTTGCACTTCCCTCTTTGTCTCTAGATATGTCTCCTCTCAGGCACTCAGAATATTTCCATGGGTGGAGACATCACCAGGTCTCCCAACCAAAGAACCCAAAATGCTGAGGATGCTGGTTGTCACTGTATCTCACTTTTTGTAGCATAGAAACCATGAGTTGCAGGAAATTTTCTGCATGCTTGGTGCCAGGCAGATTGGGGTGAGATGTGTCAGGGTATAAAAACTGGATATCTTACTGTTTGCCTGGTGATTTTATTTCTCTGTGACCTTGGGAATTAACTTATATTTGAGTTATGGGATATTATTGGTGAGGACCTCAGTGCCGTATATTTGGCTTTGGTTTTCTAGGGTAGGGGACAGTGAAGCCAGCTTTTCATGTCACCACGTCAGAACCGGAAGTCTGTATTGTATTCTTTATATAGACATATGATAAGAACATTTCTAATATTTAATGTCTATGTTTTCCCAATCTGGCACTAATTTTGTATTAATATTGGTATTTACAACGTAATGACAACACTTACGTGTCTATCAGAATTCTAATTACTTTATGTTATTTAATGCTCATAATAATTATATGTTATAAGTAGTGATATTATCTCCATATTACTGATTAATGAAACATGATATTTAACTGTCTACAGTTGTCTACAGATTATCTACATAGCTAATAATTATGCAAGTTGGGATTTAACCCCAGGCTACAAGTCTCCATAATGTATATCCTTAATCACTGTGATGTTCAGGTTAATAAATGGCCCTGCTTCTTTATAGTCATCACTGTTTGACACATGGCTTACTCCAGCCTGACAATCACCCACTGCAGTGGTTTCAAATCTATGATTTGAATATCCTATTAAAACAATGTGTAAAAGTAAACTTATTTCAGATAGCATTATTTGAGTTACTAAACCTAATTTACTAGTCACTAGTCTAAAATCATCTGTAAAATATTTTATTAACCTTTATAATAGTTATTTCCATTAGGATATGATAAGCATCTCTAATCCCATTATGTATATTATGAACTAAAAGAACAAAAAACTTGAGCTATTGTCTATATTTTTAGAGACCAGATGTTAAAGGAGGATTTAGAAGCAAATATTCTAAGTGACATTTCCATGATTAGCCTGAAATCCTGCACTGCCTCCTGTACTTATCAAAAATATTTCTATCACCCTAAGACTTTAGAACCTAGCATAGGATTTATTGATCTGCCTTTTCTAATTCTAGTCCTGCAATAATTTTCTCTTTAACCATATTCTTTAGTCACTTGGCTTTGTCTCCTTTTATGTTTCAGAGCCTTATAAAATTCCTTCCTTAGCAAAAAGCCTTTCTTTCAACCTACCTTAATTCCTAAGCAAAGCTTTCCTTTTCAAGATTTATTGTTGCTTCCTTGAAGGACACTATCTTTGAAGACCTTTTCCAACTGCTTTGGTGTGTCTTTGAAGAAATCTTACATCTCAAACATTTTAAAGATCTACAGATTTTTTATTTTGCCGGCAATGTATTATGTAATCCTCATACTGTATCTTAAATTGGAAAAATGCCAGCAACACTGAACTTGCCAAAGTAGTACTGAAAGTTCCATTTTTCACATTTCTCATTCTATTCGCTCTTTATTTTTTTTCCTTACAGACACCTGAGGTACAAGTGCAACAAGACTTCTTAAATTTTTCCACAATTTTATCCAAAACCCAAGAAATATTTTCACTATGGATGTGTGCAATCACACATCCATATTTATTATAAGTATCTGTGGCGGGGCACATTTGCTCATGCCTGTAATCCCAGTACTTTGGGAGGTCAAGGCGGGCAAATCACTTGAGGTCAGGAGTTTGAGACCAGCCTGGCCATCATGGTGAAACCCCGTCTCTACTAAAAATACAAAAATTAGCCAGGCGTGGTGGTGCATGACTGAAATCCCAGCTATTTGGGAGACTGAGACAGGAGAATCTTGAACCCGGGAGGCAGAGGTTGCAATGAGCTGAGATTGCACCACTGCACTCCAGCCTGGGGGACAGAGCAAGACTCCATCTAAAAAAATTAAAAATAAAAATAAAATTAAGTATTTATGTATTGATGTGTTTATTAATTTATTAATTTGCAAACATTCTCCAGCACCTAACCTGCTATTTATTAGGCAATTTGATAACAGGCATGAAATCTATGGTACCTTCTTTAAATCCATCATCTATTAAGAAAGATACATAGGTAAATAAATGAAATAATGTGCAATATGTTTTGAGCATGCAAATAAAGGTGCAGATATAAGGATCAATTATATTTAGAAATGCAGGAATGGCTCATAAAATATTTCAAAATAGTTCATAGCAAAACCAAGTCTTATCATAGACAGCTAACACAGGCAGAGCCACAGAGATTAAAAATGAATATGATACAGTTGAGAAGTTGCTAGTGAGTCAAAAGGTGAGATTAAGTTCAACAATGGAGCAAAGCACAAGACAAGAGCAGATCTTCAAGGGCTTTCTGTCCGATGTAAAAATTTGGACTCCAGTTGAAAACCTAAGCAGGAATGAGTCATGATTTTTCTGGAATCACAAAAAATTCAAACAATTGAGTATGTATTATCAAAGAATGCTCAGTATTTCACTTAGTCTAATAAAGTGATTAGTTCCAGTATCAGTATATCTAATTGAGCTTAAAATGACAAGCAACAGAGACTAGGTAAAATTGGAATGTCCAAAGGTTAATTGTCAAAATAATATAGATCCGTCTAGACTTAGAGTAAACAAATTAAATGCACGAAACACAAGTGACCTTCTGAAAGGTATTTTCTACAGGAGCCACCTGAATACAATAAAGAATTCATGGTCTTTAGAGTCAGAAAAACCTTGTTCTCATTCTGCCTCCACCAGTTGGTTGAGTATGACCATGGCAGATGACTTAGTTAATTGAGTCTTGGTCTGTTCATCTAGTATTCTGAAGAAAAATAATTACACCATTGGTCTTCATTGTGGGTAAAATAATTGACATATATGAAGCACTTGTACATTGCGTGCTCAATAAAATTTCACTTCATATTGCCTTCTTACAAAACTTGGATCATTTCCCTTTGTTTCACTGAGAGGATGGGAAAGGAAATATTACTACAGAGAGAAAATTCCCTATAAACTTTTACTCATCCTAATAAAACCTTTCAATGATTCTCTATTGCATATATGGTGAGAACTGTTTCTGCTGCATTTCTTACATCATTGCTTCAATACAGAAAATTATTACCCATTATTAAAGACAAAGTTCAGTTTTACCATAACCCAGAAAGTCATCCTTGATACCCAAGGCTGAAGAAAGCATCCTCTTATTCACCCATAGCACCTTCTATCTCTACCATATCCCCTCATTGTGTTATATCAAAAACATCGTTTATGTGTATTTATTCTGCACAATAAGCTCTGCGTAGCAAGTAGCAGTCTTTATTCTGTTCCCCAGAGAATTCTGAGTATGCAGTACAAGGACTATCATTGTATAGACTCCTTAAATACTCTTGAATAAAACAGTATCTTCAATTCTTTACAAAGGTAGAAATTTATAAAGAACAAATAACAGATTTACATATTTTTCATTGATAACCAATATTACATATTTTCAAGATAAAATTATTTTCATTCAGTTGTTTAAAGTTAATTTGCATGCTTTAAACTATGTTTAAAAATCTATAAGTGAAATTATTATTTGTCAGGAATTTTATGTCCAGCATTATGGTAGACAAGATAGCCTGAAAATTCTTTCTAGTAAGAAACACCTAAAATACTAAAATGTGTGTATGTGTGCACGCGCGTGCACACACGTGCGCGCACACACACACATATCTATACATCTATACCTGTCTTGGAAAAAAAGTAAGAAAATCCTAAGAACACTTGCCCATAAAAAAAATTTCTAAATCATGACTCCAGAGATGCATACCTGCACTAAAGCTTACATCTGTTTAATATACTTCTCATGACCTTCTGTGGCTTAAAGCTTTCATTTCAATGGGGTAGAAACAAAGTCTAGCTAGGGCGCCTCAACAGGGATCCCCGCATGGGGTTAATAAGTCTGTCAGAAAGGGAATTAGATAACAAGCAATCAAACAAACCCCAGGCACTTCAAAGATGGATAGCATGAAACCAGTTGCTATGGTCTGAATGTTTGTGTTCCCTTAAAATTTACATTTTTATAAATCATCCAGTCTATTTTGTGATAGTAGCCCAAACAGACGAAGACACCTACATCTCAAATACGGTTTTGGGGTATAGAGGCAGAGGTCACTGTTTGGGAGAGTCAATCTTATTTTCAAGTAGATTTTTCAGAGAAATAAACATGACCAGGATTTATAAAAGCAAGCAAATTACAAAACTTCAGTGTTATTGAGTGAATTTGGGAAGTAGTTATGGTTGCTTATGTAGTGATTTGTAAGATGAAGGTAAAGGCCACTTAGGCCTGTCTGAGAAGCCGTAGAGGTAGATGTTTATTCTGGCTGCTGCATGAAGAATAGGTTAGAATGGAACATGGGTAAAGATCACAATCACATTACTAATGAGGTTCTTTGTAAATATGGTTCTGTACAGTTGGAATAGCATTGAGTTTAGGTGTTTTGTTTTATTTTGTTTTCTCAGAGACAGGGTCTTGCTTTGTTGCCCAGGCTAAAATGCAACGGCACTGTCATGATCATGGCTCATTGCAGCCTCAACCTTGTGAGTACAAAGTATCCTTCTGCCTCAGACTCCCAAAGTGTTGGGATTACAGGCATGAGTCACTGTGCCTGGCAGTCATTTCTAATGAGAGCGGAAGAACTGAAAAGACTGAAACACATCAGAGAAAAATCTTAGTGGCATAAATGATAGTATTTGTTCACAGATTAAATGCACACGTTGTGAGGAAGAAATAAAACCAGGATAAGTCCCAAATTTCTGGGAAGACCAATAAATCAGGCTCATACCATTGTTATAAATCACGTTTGGGTCAGTTGGAGGCTGGGAGTATGGCTGAGATCAAGATTTCAGTGGAAAGGTAAGTATATATGAATTTGAAGCTGTTGAAAATCCCAGCAAAGTTTTTATTTTGAATTAATTATTATTTTGTGTATTTAAATAATAGTTCCTGTTATCTTCTAGGGAATATACTCTTTCTTGTTGCTATTTGTTTTTTCAAATATTTTTTATTCATTGCTGTCCTATAAATTGCAGATTCTTTTTTTTTTTTTAATTTTTAAGGTTCCTTGAAAACTACTGCTGTGATTTTTATTAAATTAACACTTAATTAAAGTATTGATTCGTGGAGATTTTCCATCTTTCCCATACTGACTCCTTTCATCATAAACATATCCTTTCCTTTGCTTAGATTTTATTATATCTTTTAGTTATTTCTCCATAAATGACTTGCACATGTTTTTACTAATTTATTCATAGGAAATTTATTATTTTCATTTCTATTATGAATACAAGTGTTACACCTTCCTTATCTGGAAGTGTAACACTGTTACACTTACCTATCTGGTTATTGCTTTGGTTAGAAATATTAGCTATGTGTTTATCTTTTATTCACCAAACATTCTAAATTATCTTACTGTTCTAATATTGTAGCATTCAGTAATTTATTTTGGGTTTTTCAGTTTTTCCAAATGGACTATCATATAATTAAATAATATCAGTTTCATTTCTACCTTCTGGTCTTTATCTCTGCTGACTTTGTGGTGACATGTAACTTTACGGATGTTATTGCCTGGAACACAGGATTCTGAAACCAGCACCGACTTCCCTTCTGCCTTCTCCCTGGTCAGTGTGGACAGACAATCACCGGAGAGGTAAGATCGGGGTGTTTTCCATCTACCACAATGGCAAGCCTGTACCCCCCCGAATGTGTAGATGTATTTAATTCATTAGGCAAAACTCACAGTTACCTCAACCTGGACGACAAATCACTCTGTGACCTTGTTTGTAATCCGAGTGAAAGCATGTGATCAGAAATGAAGAAATGGAGTCACACTCATACCCAACCCTCTCTTGATATGACAGGAGTAGTGAATTCAGGCTTGAGGGAGATGGTAGGTATCCAGGAAGTTACATGAACAGTTCCAAAGCAAAAGCACTGGCAAATACATGGAAATAGGATGAAAGAGAGAGTTAAACATTATGTTATTGAACCAAGTATAAGTTGATAAGAAAAACGAAACTGGTGTACAGAAATGGAAGAAAGGGAACTACAGGTAATTAGATCAAAGCCATATCATAAAATATACGCTAGAGTAAGCTGCATTAGGGCAGTGAAGAATGCCAATTTCATTTAAATCACAATAACAAACATACGTTATTTATATTTGTGTTGAAAGTCACCTCAAGTTAGTTTTATAAGTAGATTGTTATGTATAATGACAATATTAGCGTAACATTACTAAACAATAAAGTCTCTACAGTGTTTTGTTTTGTTTTGTTTCATTTTGTCTGAACCTAAATTTGACATGTTTTACTGCCCCTTAAAAGGCCCATGATATGTTACAGAAATTGTAGAAGCGGTACATAATATCTTCTCTTTAGATAGTAAACATAAACCACCAGCTCACAGGGTCAACAAAATCAGGATTCATAGTATTTATAAATCAGGCAAGATTAACCAATCGCTGCTCAGACGGCTCCAAGTAACTGAAACACAGCTTGAAGATTTAGGGTAAGGAACACAAGATACTGCATGAGAAAAGGCTGGCTCAAATGAGAATGGATGTTTAGCCTTGTGAAATTTCCATGGACCAGGTGACAAGTGTGATAATTATTATGCATATGACTTATTTCTTAATAATCCAGTGGCATTTATTACATGCACAAAGTTTGCCATCACCACTCTATTTCCAAAATATTTTTACCACCCCGAAAGAAAAGCACTTATGGATTAAGTATTTAATCCCATTTCCCCTCTCCTTGGCCTTGGCAGCTCCCTATCTCCTTTCTGCTTTCTTAAGTTGCCTATGCTGGAGATTTCATACAGAAGAAACCATATAAGATGTGATCTTTTGTATCTGGCTTCTTTCACTTAGCGTACCAACTTAAAAGTTTTATCCACAATGTAGAGAGTATCTGTATGTTAATCATTTTTATATCTGACTAGTATTCTATCATACACATATACCCTATTTTGTTTATTCATTTGCTTGATGAGCATTTGGGATCTTTTCACATTTTAGATCTTGGGAATAGTGTTGCTATGAACAGCTGTGTACAAATATTTGTTTGATTACACTTTTCAGTTATTTGGGGTTTATGCCTAGGCATGGTACTGCTGGGTCCAGAAATCAGAAAGTGTGAATCTTTCAATGTGGTTCTCCTTTTTTCAGTGTTATTTTGGCTACTTGAAGGTCACATTTCAATGCGAATTTTAGGATGGCTTTTCCATTTCTGTAAAATGACTACTGGAATTTCCGTATGCATAGCATTGACTTTATACATCCCTTTGGGTAGTATTGACAACTTAACAATTAGGTCTTCCAATTTGTGAACATGGTAGTCTTTCTGTTTATTCAGACCTTTAACCTTTAATTCTTTTCAATTAGTAAACTAATGTTCATCTTCTTGGTTAAATTAACTCTTGTGTAATTTAGTTTTTGATTTTATTGCAAATCAAATTGTTTTCTTAATTTTTATTTTGGATTTCTGGTGCATAGAAACACAACTGATTTTTTTGTGTGTGTTTATCCTGTACCCTTCAATTTGCTGAACTTACTTATAAGCTCTAGTAGAGTTTTCTTTTGTGAATTCCTTGGGATTTTCTAAATATAGAATTATATCACCTGCAAGTAATAACAATTTCACGTCATTTCCAACTTAATGCCATTTATTTCTTTTCTTGAATAATTACTCTGAGTGGAGCTTCTACCATAATTTTGAATAGCAGTGATGAAAACAGGTATCTTTGTCTTTTTCTTGCCTTAGGGGAACAGGAAATATACACTACATTAATTTATTTTCTTATTTTGAACCAACTCTACATCCTTGAGAGAAAGCCTACTTGGCCAGGGTGCAAAATAATTTTAGTATGCTATCTGGTTTGTTTTGCTAAGATTTATTGAGGATTTTTGTGTCTATGTTCATAAGATTTACAAAGGATATTAGTCTGTAACTTTTTTCTTTGCTGTCTTTATCTGGCTTTGGTATCATGGTAATGCCAGCCTAATAGAAAGAGTCAGGGAGTATTCCCTCCTATTATATTTTCTGTTTGTTTTTTTTTTGGAAGAGTTTGGGGAAAATTGGTGTTAATTTTTTTTAAATGTTTGGTAAAATTAACGAGGAACCATCTCATCCTGGAATTTTGTTGTTATTTTGGGGAGGTTTTTGATTATTTATTCAGTCTTTTTACTTGTTATAGGTCTGTTGAGATTCTCTACTCATTTTTGAGTCAATGTAGGTAATTTGTGTGTTTCTGGAAATGTATCTATTTCACCTGTTACCTAATTTGTTGGCATACAATTGTTTGTAGTATTCTATTATAATCTTTTTTACTTCTGTAAGGCTGGTAGTAATGTTCCCAATTTTATTTACCAATAGCAATGACTTTCTTTGTATCTTATAACTTTTTCTCTGACAGTCTATTTTGTCTGATATTAGTGTTGCTATTCAAGTTCCCTTTTGTTAGTATGTGCATGCAATATATTTTTCCAAAATTTCACTTTCAAACTATTTGTGTCTTTGAATCCAAAATGAGTCTTTTACAGATAGCATATACTTGGAATATATATTTTTGTTCTATGATGCCAATTTATATCTTTTAATTGAATAGTCAAGTCCACTTACATCTAAAATAACTTCTAATAAATAATGTCTGCAGTTTTACTATTTGTTTTCTGTATGTTTTACACCTAATGTCCCACATGTCTTTCATTCCTTCATCTTTAATTGATTTTTAGTATACCATTTTGATTTCCTTTTTGTTTTCTATTCTGTATTTATTAGATATTTCCTTAGGAACTACCATGGAAGCTCCTAAACATTGTACTATTAATATCTTAGATGTATAACAATCTAATTTGAATTGATACCAATGGAGACTCAACAGCATGCAAAAAGTCTACTCCTAGAGAGATCCAGTCCACCACTATGTTGTTACTCTCACAAATTACACTTTCATACATTTCATGCCCATTAACATGGATTTATAATTTTTTTATGCATTTGTCTTATACATCATATAAGAAACAAGAATAGTTAAAAGCAAAAAAAAAATGCTGGTTTTGTATTTACATTTGCAGTTATCTTATTAGAGTTCTTAATTTTTAATATAGCTTTGAGTTACTGTCTAGAATCAATTCTACTATATGGTATCGTCTACATTTTTCTTTCATTTTCAATAATAATTCTGATGAACATCTTATTCTCTGTTGAT